>NW_004444124.1:1344317-1356528 GCF_000243295.1 Trichechus manatus latirostris | reverse complement strand
AAAGGAGAATGAAGAACACCAAAGACACAAGGAAAGTATTAGCCCAAGAGTCAGAAAGGGCCACATAAACCAGAGGCTTCATCAGCCTGAGACCAGAAGAACTAGATGGTGCCTGGCTACCACCAGTGACTGCCCTGACAGGGAAAACAGCACAGAGTCCCTGATGGAGCAGGAGAAAGGTGAGGTGCAGAACTCAAATTCTAGTAAGAACACCAGACTTAATGGTCTGACTAAAACTGGAAGAACCCCGGAGAGCGTGGCCCCTGGATTCTCTATTAGCCCAGAACTGAAACAATTTCCGAGGCCAGCTCTTCAGACAGGGATTGGACTGGACTGTGAGGCATAAAGTGATACTTTTGAGGAGTGTGCCTCTTAGCTCAAGTAGATACAAGAGACTAAATGGGCAGCTCCTGTCCGGAGGTGAGATGAGACGGCAGAGAGAGTTAGGAGCTGGTTGAATGGACATGGGGAATCTGGGGTGGAAAGGAGGAGTGTGCTGTCAGAGTATGGGAAGAGCAATTAGGGTCACATAACAATGTATGTATAAATTTTTGTATGGGAAAAAAATTTTAAAAAATGACAGCAATACAACTCCTAGAACAACAACAAAAAAAGAGTACATTCTCCAAGGGGGCTCAGATTTATTACATTATAAACAAAGTCATGGAAATCTCTCCATTCAGGGGTCCAGTCAGTACTATTTATCAAATTACAAAGTATCTGCTTACTAATGATGCATCTTGGTGTAGAAGTGCTAGTGCACATGATCCAAGAGTATCTAATAGGAAAGGAAAACTGGACAAAGAGAATTAAGGGAAAGAAGTTATGGAGTGGTGCACCAACACGTTGTTCCACCAGAAGACCCAGAAGGATGGAAGCCAAGGCTTCTCTTCTGAATTTCCTGAGAGATCCAGGATGATCCAGGAAAGCAAGAAGGAGTATGAAGGCAATTCAGTTCCTATTTGAAGATACTCCTTTGAGTTTATCAAGCTTACCTAAAAGGTTTTGGTTATTTTGTCCTAAGATATTTAGGAACGATTGGATCAAGCTGTTTAGCTTTTGCTCAGAAATTTTGTTTTATGTCTTAATAATTAACTTGGCTTCAGCCAAAGAGCTCTGTAGGGCACTGCATTTTCTATTTGGGCTAACATTAAGGATGTGTTTTCTCTTGGTATAGCTTGTTCCTAGAGTAGATGGTCTGAAACAGTTAAGACTACAAATATATAACTTAATAAATTTTAGACCTACTGTAGCAAAATGAGGGAGAAAACGGAAGTCTCTATAAGACACTTCTGTTGATGTTTTCTTTTTGGAAAGGTCAAAGAATATTTCCACAACAGTAAAACAACCCAGTTAGTATCTATCCAATAACATCCAGTGCCAATATTATCCAACATTTCCTGTATTGATAAGTGAGATTGATACTCTGAGTTGATAGATGCAGCACAGAAGTTAGAAGTCAGAGATAGGAGTTTATCTGGAAATGTCTGTCAGCTCTCAGAGTGGAAGTGAAGAGTTCTCTGTCAGTTTTCCTTTGGGGGTGGAATGCAGTTTGATTTTTTTGTTTGCTTTTAAATGTCTTCTTTTAATTATATGTTGGATAATGATGAAGAGAGATGCAATTTGGTTGAGAGTCAGTCTTAAAAGCCTTAGTGGCTCCTTTATCTACTGCTTAAAACAACTTCCACAAGTAGAGTGTTTCTTTAATTGTCACTTACATGGGAATTACAGAATTAGCACAGCTGACATTTCTTTTATCATTCATATATTTATGTGACAGTGGCATTACTTACTCTAAATTAAGTTCCTTTCATGGTTAAAAATTATATCAGTGTGACAAGAAATAGAGCATTATTCACTTTTATTTTGGAAAGCAATATTTTCTAATAGAGATATGAAAGCATACTTTTTCAGACTATAAGGCAGGCAACTATTATTCCTTGGTCCCAAACAGATAAGTATGTATAATTTAATACTTTGGGAATTTTAACAGTGGATTAAGGGGTGTAAAAGATAATGTCAGTCGGTTATTATGTCCTTCACACTCAGAAAGGAATGAAGCATTCTTTCACGTGCATATTCTCATCAGTCAGCAGGAGGCTATACCAGGTACTCCCTAGTTGGACCTGATCCTGTGAATCTGTGTTCTGTGGTAAGTGGAGTCAGAGCACTAAAGAGCTAATGGTGACAGCGTTGGAAGGGCTGGATTGACCAGGCCATCCAAAACACATCTCCTAGGGCACTAGAAAACCAAACCAGTTGCAGTGGAGTCAATTCCAACTCATGGCTACCCCATGTGGTCAGAATAGAACTGGGCTCCACAGGGTTTTCAATGGCTTATTTTTCAGAAGTAGATTGCCAGGCCTTTCTTTCAAGACGTTTCTAGGTGGACTCTAAACTCCCACTTTTTGGTTAGCAGCCAGGTGTGTTAACTCTATGCACCACCTGGGAACTCCCACAGGGGCACAGTTTTCCTATAATTATGGCTCAGGGAACTTACTGAATATCTTTCTATTTCTGCTTCTTTCTTCTTGAAAAGACTTCTTTTTAGTATCATGACCTCACTAAATTCTAGTTAACCTGAACACAGTGAACCTCATGAGGCTTATAAGAGCAAAAGCAAAGTCAGCACCACTAATTCTCAGCCAGGCTGCACTTTTCTTCTTCCAGGTGGTCACCACTGGGAGCGTTGGGCTCCTCTGCTCTGATTTTTGATTGGTGACCTGTGGTGACAATCACTTGCCTCTTACTTGCAGGATTTTTTGAATGAGGAGCCTTAATGGAGCAGTGGTTAAGAGCTCGGCTGCTAACCAAAAGGTTGACACTTCGAATCCACCTGCCTCTCCTTGGAAACTCTATGAGGCAGTTTACCCTGTCTGTAGGGTCGCTCTGGGTCGGAATCAACTCCACGGCAACAGGTTATTTTGGTTTATTGAGTGAGAAACTGCAGACAGGTAGTACCCCAGACTGAAAATGATGAGGGGGCCTTGGGTTTACACAGTTACAATGCCCTTTTAAATCTTAGATGAGTAAGTGTCTTGCCTTTTGCTTTGATTGGTTAATCACATTTAACTTTTGTTTGTTTTAGGAAAGCTGGTCACTGAATACTAATTTGGCTTATCTTGACTGGATGAGTGTTGCTAACTTATGCTGATAAGTATTGCTAATCCATGTTAACTCGGGCCAGTAAGGAAAACTCTCTCTAGATTTTGATTCTGTGTAAAGCTGTTGTTTCTTGTAAATTTCCTTCTGACTAATTTTTGTTTGGCTCTTAGTCCAGGGAAGCCATTTTAACTCCTGTCTCTATAAAAAACTTTAACAGAGGAAACTCTCACCTGCAAGCATCTTACCAGATTTCCCCTTACATCTCATTAGCCACACCTGCCCCTAGACCAGTGATTGGAAGATGGGGCTGCCAGACATGCTGAGACCAGCAAGACAAGCATTCTCTGGAAGCTGGTATGTGCCCAACTGCAGAGAAGGAGGAATGGCTATTGAGAAGACAGCTCACCACACCCAAGTTAATATCCAGAAGGAGGAGAAAGATGACAGGTCCATAAGGGAAGCTGGGACATCTATGAGGAGGATTCTCACTGGGCAAGACCAGTGGGAATTGCTTCGTGTATTGTTTGTTACAATATACACCAGAAACTGCTGTCTCCTTTATTAAAACAGAAAACTTAAATCTAGGACATAGGAGAGAAAGGGGATGGTCCAACATGAAGTTTTAATGGCTCTTAAAGTTTTTTTTGCTTTAAGCGGATTATAAAGCTTTTTTTGCTTGAATTGTATTAAGGAAAACTCCTTTCAAGGCTAAGAGAATCTGATCCACAGTTTGTTTCCATACCATGGAAAGGTTCTTTTTAAAAAAGAGGTCTGCCTTTGGACAGCATGAAGGACTTATTGACGGTAGTGTGTGGGGCCAAGGATATATGCAACTAGTGAAATTTTTCAGACCAGAAATCGATCTTTGGGTACAGCTAGAAGAGTCAATGATCCAATGGCGTGTCTCCAAGGACACAGTTCAAGACTTGTTGCTGGAGAGCAGGGCATCAAGGACAAAGTCCTTAGTGGAAGAAAGGAAATCGGAATGTTCATAGCTGCTGATGGCCTTTCTAGGCCTGCCTCTGGATATGCAGGGTCTGCTGGAATCTCGTGGGGGCTTTTTTTGCTACTCAGCTCTCAGCAGAATGAAAACTAAGGGCAGTGGACACTTTTGTCCAATACCACTGCTAAATGCTAGCCCAAGCATTTTACTCTGTAGCTCTTTGCGAACATAACCATCAAGTCCAGTGTTGTGTAGGATTTTAGATATCTTAGAAAATTAATAGAGAAATACTCAGGTTGACATGGATAAACTCGTGTAGTTTTTTGCAAGGTAGTCACAGACTTAAGGCTTTTGCCTTTTTTTTTTTAATTTATTTTGTTGTTGTTGTTGAGAATATACACAGCAAAACATACACCAATTCAGCAGTTCCTACATGTACAATTTAGTGACATTGATTACATTCTTTGGGTTGTGCAACCATTCTTACCCTACTTTTCTGAGTTGTTCCTCCATCACTAACATTAACTCACTGCCCCCTAAGGTTCCTTTCTAATCTTTTGAGTTGCTGTTGTCAATTTGATTCCATATAGATAGCTCTTAAAAAAGCATATTGCTCGAGGCAAACATTTTCTACTAGTTAAGCAAAACTATGGTTTTAAGAAGACTTCAGGGGATATTTTTGGTTTAAGGTTAAAAGATTATCTCAGGGCAATAGTTTCAGGGGTTCATCCACCCCTCCATGGCTCCAGAAGGTCTGGATTCTTATAAAATTTTAAATTCTGTTCTGCAATTTCCCCCTTTTGATCCGGATTCTTTGGTGGAATCTGATCAAAAAGTTCAGTAATAGTAGCCGGGCACCATCCAGTTCTGGTCTCATGGCAGAGGAGGCAATTAGCCACACATTCTCTATCCTCCTCCTATTCCTGACTCTCCTTCTTCCTCTGTTGCTCCAGGTGAATAGAGACCAATTGTTGTGCCTTGGATGGCTGCTTACAAGCTTTTAAGACCCCAGGTACTATGCAACAAACTAGGAGGTAAAACAGAAGCACTAAACACCTTATTAGGCCAATTGACTGGGATGTCCTATAAAACCATGACCCTAAACCTCCAAACCAAGGAACCAAATCCCATGAAGTGTTTGGTTGTACATAAGCAGCCCCAGCAGCTACTCTTTTTTGTTGTTGTTGTTGTTGTAACTGTATCTATCACACAACTTTTGCCAATTCAACTTTTTACAGATGACAGTAATTACAATACACCTCCTCCTAACTTATCATCTTGTTATCCAACATTTTGCATTTATGACAATAGTAAAAAATCTATTCAACTATTTTGCGCATTAACGATGGGCATATGGCAGTAACAAACACCAAGGTACTTGGCTTTTATATTTACAGCTATGTGTCAACTTGTCTGGGCCATGATTCTCATTGTTTTGGCAGTTATGTAATGATGTAGTCATCCTCTATTTTGTGACCTGATGTAGTCATCCTCCATTTTCATATAACACTGATTTCTCATAACAACATGGTCTTTTGAACCTAACCATGTAGGTAAGTGAGGAGAGGGTCTAATCGGCTGTGCAACCCTACCCTTAATCAATGCAGTTTTTCTATTACCGTTAATCCCCGTTTTCCACTTCCCTCCTGCCCCTGGTAATCACTAATAAACTTTGGTCTCTATACATTTGCATTTCCTTGTCTTTTTATATAAGTGAGGTCATATAAAATTTGTCCTTTTGTGGTTGGCTTATTTCACTGAGCAAATGTCTTTAAGCTCCATCCATACTGTAGCATGTATCAAGACTTCATTTCTCTTACTGGCTGAGCAGCATCCCACTATATGTATGTACCACATTTTGTTTATCCATTCATCTATTGATGGGCATTTATGTTGTTTCTACCTTTTAGCTAGTGTGAATAGTGATGCAGTGAACATTGGTGTACAGGTCTCTTTTTGACTCTCTGCTTTCAAACGTTTTGGGCATATACCTAGGAGTAAAATTGCTGGGTCATATGGTACTTCTGTTTTTAGTTTTTTGAGGAATCACCACACTGTTTTCCACAACAGCTGTACCATTTTAATGAGAGGTCTTGGGAGGAAGGCTTAACCACGGCTAGAACTTGGTCCAAGGTTGGCAGAGGTGATCAAAATCTCAGTTGCATCTCTGCCTTCCCTCAGTGAGTGAGCAGGAATTTAGGGTTTATATGTGAATTTGTCACCTTTGCTCCACATGACAAGGGCCAGTGTGACATCAAAGACTAGTGTGTTATGTCTTTTTTCCAGGGTTAGGAAGTAGCCAAGTGACACATCTTCTCTTCAAGGGTAGAGATTAGGAAGGTTGTTTAGATTTTTGTTATGTTTTCTTGAGTCACAGCATGCCAGGTCAGAGTGAACTTAAAGGTTGTTTTCCTTCCTTACATTCTTCACATGCTTCTGTGTTTCTATGTCAAAGTTCAAAAATTTTCTAAATAACATTCTTATGACTTATGGGTTACTAATGACTTATAGTTAATGTTAGAGAGGCTCACAAAGGTATACATATATCTGTTTCTAAGTTCATATCTTGTATGCTTATATATACGTGTTTTGAAAGCATAATAGTGACGTATACCTTATGGGATTTGAGATCATTGTAGAAACATACAGAATATCCAGTGTGGAAGGTGTTTTGGAGTAATGAAACCCAAAATTCAGAAGAGACGTCTTCTGATATATCTTAGCACCTACTTATGCAAGCCATTTTACTAGCTTTCATGGCATAATGATGAGGTCTATCAGGATATTAGCAGTAACAAAGTAGAAAGTGCACAGATATAAGTGCAGCTTTCCAATGTTTTTGAATACTTTGAACATTGCCCCTCTAGCTAATGTTTGAGCATGAGTCTGTGGAAACCTTCACTGGGATGTATACTTGAAGTCAGAAAACAAGCCTTGGGTCTCAATCTGTGTGTGATCTTGCATAAACAGTGTTTATTTTTTAAACATAGATAATAATAATTCCCCATAGGCTAGTTGTGTGGATCAAAATCAAGATAATATAGGGGAAATGCTTGTAGTCAGTGAAGTTCTATACAAATATGAATTTTGATTGCTAGACGGTTTCAGTGTTACTTGTAGCAATTATTCTGGGGAAGTGTCAGTTCATTAAGGCAAAGAATTCCTAGAAATCAGCCCTGTTGACAAGGAAGGGAAAATACACTTAATTAAAAAAATTTTTTTCTCATATCTAATTAAGTTTTATTTAACCTTTGTCTTTGTAACAAAACAACCTTATGAGGAGAAAACTCAGAGCTAAGGTAGGGGCTGTTTACATATCAACAATTTACTTACTGGGGACGAGAAGCCATTGGAATAAGGAGACAAAAGTGGCAATTAGAGCCTAGGCCGAGGAGCTGGCATCCCTGTGCCTGCCAGCACACTTCATGCAGATCTCAATGAGCACTGACTGCAGGAAGGGGAAGTGGCCAGAATGATCACTTTTTCCTGTGTTCCTTTTTCTGTGATCCAGTTGTCTTTCTGAGATTCCTTTACAGAAATGACATCTCTCATGTCACCACTGTTGAAACATTACCTCACAATGCGATAGATAAAATCTCTCACAGATGCAGAATTAAAAGAATTCATTGCTTTTCTTGAAAATGCCATTTTATGTTTGAAATCCTTTATATTATTACCTATTTCAATGAAGCAAGTAAATAAAAAAGTAGAAAAATTTCAAAACCTTTCCTTCCATCTCTTTCACACATTTCTTCATCTGGTATTTACTGAGCACTTGCTGTGTGCCTCTTCCAGTCCCTTGAGCTGTATTAGTGATTTAAACAAGCAAAGACTCCTGCCCTCGTGGATCACAACTAGCAGGCGAGTCAGACAATAAATAATACATAAAATATATTTGAAATGTCATAGTATATTAGAAAGTGACTAATTCTCTGGGGAAAAAAAAGACAGTAGAGAAAGAGGGGGATTGGTAGTGTAGGTTGGTGGAGAAAGGTTTACAGTTTTAAATTGGGTGGCCTCATTGAGAAGGTGACATTTGAACAAAGACTTAAAAAATGTAAAGACCTTGACCAGAGGAAGTTACCGTCCACACAGAGGGTGCCTGAGTGTAGGAAGGAGGCCTGGGCAGCCAGAGAGGAGACAGCAGCCAGCAGTCATCGTTTGTTTGTTATGCTGCTAATTATTAAAATTATTTGAAGGTAGCTTGTATTTTGTGGAAGTTTATTTATCCATATGCATGGGTATAGACCTCCATTTCATATTCAGTGACTGGCTACCCTCAGCCGTTTCTCGGGCTGTAATGTGTGCCTTCCACTTGGAACAATGATATCTGGAAGGACTTTTGGGATGGAGGTCCCACGCCCACTGCCTCTCACACCCAGACTCCCTGGCCTTCATAGGGATGGAATTAACAATAGCATCCGTATGTAGTCCTTCCCGGAGGAGTTCCTTGCTCCCCACCCTGCCCTCACTCCCAGCGTGCCCTTCTCACTCTGAGGTGGCCTGTTCCCGAGGGTCCCTTTGTGGAGGTGTAGGCAAGAGGCTGTGTGCACCCCAGACCGCAGAGCCCCTGCTTTGCTGGCACTTCTCTCTGGAGCTGTAGAGGCTGCACCTGGCCACCTGCTGCCAAAGGGGTACCTGTGGGAGGAGAGACTCTCTAAGGTCGCTGAGACCAGTTTTGTTTCTGCACTTCAGATGTCTTCTTACTCTCCTCTTTTCCACTGTCCATTGCCACTGTCTCCTTCCTCTCCTTTTTTTTTTAACCATTTCTATCTCTGGACTCTTCGCCAACATTCCTTAGCGTCTATAGTAGGCTGGCCTTTTTAGAAGGATTTTCAGTAACAACAAAAACAAAAATGTTTCCTGCAGGGGGTGCTCAATTTAGTAAGTGACAGGAATCGAAATACCAATTGCTTCCCACCCTGAATATTCTATTTAATTGGGGATGTTTCTATGCGGTCAGTTTCTTCCTCCGAGAGCCTAGTCTACTGGAATCTTCTTGTTTTGGAATGGGGAAAAAAATACAGCCTTAAAACCCTGTCAGCCCTCGAGCACCCGGCTACAAATTACAGCTGAGCAGTGCCAAAGGCCTCGCATTATACCTGCCTTGGCTGACAGTGTCTCTAAGTGTCTGTTAATTTATGGCTCACTGTCTTCCATAAAGAACCTGAAGTGCCTTATAAAAGTACGTACAGGAGGATAAAATAAATAGTTGAGATAATCAGGACAAAGAGAAAATAAGAAGACAAAACTGGGGCAAGAGTCCCTCAGAGAACTGCATCTGAACAGTGAGGACAACGTGGAGGTGACCCGCAAGCTGGGCTCTGAGTTTCCATGGGGCCAAAGTAAGGAGCCAGTTGTGATCAATCACATAGGACATTGGATCCTTAAAGTGAAAAACTATCAAGTTGTTGAGCAGAAGGAAGACCCAAAGTGATTTTCTCAAACCAGAGGTCAGTTTATTTCATGAGGCCTTGTAGGAAGACTGTGTAACATTGTGGTCAGCATCCCTGAGAGGAGCTCATGGTGTCATCTTCATACCATAAAAGACCAATGACACAGTTGTCACAACCAGGTGTTTTGATAAGAAGGAGTGTGAGAGTCTAAGTTTGTAGTCGGTGGCAGGAGCCTATAGTGCATTTACCTACTCCCTGTTCTTAATGAATGGAAACCCTGGTGGCCTAGTGGTTAAGTGCTACAGCTGCTAACCAAAAGCTCGGCAGTTCAAATCCACCAGGCACTTCTTGGAAACTCTATGGGGCAATTCTACTCTGTCCTTTAAGGTCGCTATGAGTCAGAATCGACTCGACGGCAATGGGTTTTTTTTGTTTTTTGTTCTTAATGAAGATCTGGCCCATGCACTTTGACACACAAGGAGGAGGGTGTATTGAGACTTGATGTGCCTGACACAGAGGCTCTTCCCTTTAACAGAGCTGGTCTCCAGCCTTCGGAGGAGGGCTCTGGGCCTGCCACCCTGCAGCCTGGCAGGACGGAGGCCCCGAGTAGTAGTATTTAAGTTTTTTATGTTTTAGAAAGGCATTAAATGTAAAATAACATAAGAAAATGTTAAACATGGCTCATTGATATATCATTTCACTGTCCCACACTCCATACACATCTGCCAGTGACACAGTGGCCAGATTTATGCTTTAGAAAGAAAATTGGTGACACTATCCCAGATGGACTGGATAGGGAAACAGGGTGACTACTTGGGTGTTTCTTGGAATAGTCCAGGAGAGAGACATTTGTTGCAGGTTCAACTATGCAATGACAATAGGTCTAGGATGAAGGGATGGTTTTAAGAGAATCTCTGAGACATCATTTGAAGGTCTGTCTCTGAAATGAGGTAGTGATTGTAGTCTGTGGGTGTTTTTGAAACTGCCACAGTAGTAACTGATTTTCCAGGCTTAGAAACGTTTGGGCTCTTAGGGAAAGACAGAACAGCACAGGCTGCAAAGGGACATAGAATTCACATGAAAGTCTTCTGAAAGTCTGGCACCAATGTGGCAAAAGAGAAATACTTTGATCTTTTTATAACATCTTAAAGGGGAAATGGAAAAGAAATTATTGTATTTCCTCTAGTCTTGAAAATTTTTATTTTCTGAAATATTTGTTGTCATTCTATATATAAAAAGCTATATATTATAGTCTTCCTTGACTCTTGTCCCCCATTTGCCCATTTCTTTCCTCCTCTCAAAAAAGACAGCTTGCTTTTAGTTTTTGAAACTATCAGAGACTTTTATGTGTATACAAGCAAATACAAATATGTGTATTATTTCTTCTTCTTTTTACCCAAATAGTGGCATATGTGTACATATTATTATACGAATAATATTCCATTGTGTGAACATGGCATAGTTTATTTAACCAGTTCCCTATTGGTGGACACTGTGCTGTTTCCAATATTTTGTTATTATAAACAGTATTATAATAAATAATCTTTTTACATCATTTCCCATATGTAGGATACATTCTAGAAGTAGAATAACAAATGCTATATGTACTTGTGGTTTTGATAGCTATTGCTGCATTATATTCTGTCATGGATTGAATTGTGTCCCCCAAAATCTGTGTGTATCAATTTGGCTGGGCTATAATTCCTGGTATTATGTGATTGTCCACCATTTTGTCATCTGATGGGATTTTCCTAAGTGTTGTAAATCTTGCCTGTATGATGTTAGTGAGGAAGGATGGGCAGCAGTTGTGTTGATGAGGCAGGACTCAGTCTATGGGATTTGATTGTGTCCTATCTTGAGCCAGTTTCTTTTAGGATATAAAAGAGAGAAGAGAGAAGAGAGACAGGGGGACTTCATACTACCAAGAAAGCAGCCCCAGGAGCAGAGTGCATCCTTTGGACCTGGAGTTCCTGCCCAGAGAAGCTCCTAATCCAGGGGAAGATTGATGACAAGGACCTTCCCCCAGAGCTGACAGAGACAGAAAGCCTACCCCTGGAGCTGATGCCCTGAATTTGGACTTTTAGCCTACTTTACTGTGAGGAAATAAATTTTTCTTTGTTAAAGCCATTCGTTTGTGGTATTTCTGTTATAGCAGCACTAGATAATTAAGACATATTGCTTAGGTAAATAGGTTAAAAACCCACTTGTGATCCCACCAGCAATGCATGAGAGTGCTTGTTTCCCTTGGTTTTGCTACCAAGCATGTGAACAAATGTTTTTATTTTTGGCAATCTCATAAGTAAAAAATGGTAACTCGAATGTAATTTTTTTTTATTTTTCCCCATACAAAAATTTATACATACATTGTTATGTGACCCTAATTGCTCTCCCCATACTATGACAGCACACTCCTCCTTTCCACTCCTGATTCCCCATGTCCATTCAACCCGCTCCTAACCCCCTCTGCTTTCCCATCTCACCTCTGGACAGAAGGTACCCGTTTAGTCTCTTGTATCTACTTGAGCTAAGAGGCACACTCCTCATGAGTATCACTTTATGTCCTGCAGTCCAGTCCAATCCCTGTCTGAAGAGTTGGCCTTGGAAATGGTTTTAGTTCTGGGCTGATAGAGAATCCAGGGGCCATGCTTTCCGGGGTTCCTCCAGTCTCAGTCAGACCATTAAGTCTGGTGTTCTTACTAGAATTTGAGTTCTGCACCTCACCTTTCTCCTGCTCCATCCAGGACTCTCTGTTGTGTTCACTGTCAGG
>NW_004444124.1:1305026-1344217 GCF_000243295.1 Trichechus manatus latirostris | reverse complement strand
TCTTCTGGTCTCAGGCTGATGAAGCCTCTGGTTTATGTGGCCCTTTCTGACTCTTGGGCTAATACTTCCTTGTGTCTTTGGTATTCTTCATTCTCCTTAACTCCAGGTGGTTGGGACCAATTGATGCATCTTAGATGGCCGCTTGCAAGCTTTTAAGACCCCAGAGGCCACTCACCAAAGTAGGTTGCAGAACATTTTCTTAATAAGCTTTGTTATGCCAATTGACCTAGATGTCCCCTGCAAGCATTGTCCCCAGACCCCTACCCCTGCTGCTCTGTCCCTCAAAGTGTTTGATTGTGCGAATGTAGTTTTATCTTGCATTTTTCTTTACATAAACTTATCGTTTGTTTAAGGACCATTTTTCTTTCCTTTTCTGTGAATGTCTGTTCATATTCTTTGCCCATTTTTCTTGTCTCATTAAATTTAAGATTATTCTTATCTATTTATTGTGGCCTCTTTGTTACTCCTGTTTTTGCTTTTGAAAAGGTTTTTTTGGGGGGGGTGAAGCAAAGGTTCCCAAGGGATATTGGAGGGAAGGAGGGAAAGTTAAGATACTAAGAAATTAATAGATGTTAAATAAAATCAAATACCCTAAATCTGTCAGTGTTGTAGATATTGGGCTTTAGGGGGTTAATTTTATCTAAAGATTTGATACATAAACTCTAAAAGATTTTGACATTAAGGAAAAAGCCTGAGTTAAGAAGCAGCAGTAACTCTCCCACCAGCCTTTCTTTATTATTATTTGTGTTTGCAAAGCCTATGACAATTACAGAAAAATGTTTTGAAGTTGTTTTAGAACTCTCATCCCTTAACATTGTGAAACATCACTTTTTTTTACTTTCTTCCATTGCATCCCTCGTTTGTAACTATTTTAAGTAGTATTATAGTAAATATTTAGTCCTAGATTTTTCATATTTTGTTCTAGTCTATCATTTAATAAACATGTATTTGTATGATTATAATTTTTAGTAACTACATTAAAGTGTAACAGTTTTTAAGCCATTCCCTAATTTTGGGTACTTTTGTTTCCGTGGTTTTGCTCTTATAAGTAATACTGTTCTGAATAGCTTCTTTCGTTGATCTTTTTGCTTCTGTTGAGTTATTTCCTTAAGATAAATTCTTGACTGAAGTCATAAGAATGAAGTGTATGAACATTTTTATGGGTCTTCCTCTGTATTACCATATTCTTTTCCCAATATGTTAGAGTTTGTTTTATGTATTTTGGAGCTCTGTCATTGAGTATGTACGTATTTATTATGATTATGTCTTCTTGGTGGATTGTCCCTTTAATCATTGTATGATGCCCTTCCTTGTCTCTTATGATGGATTTTGATGTAAAGTCTATCTTATCAGAGATTAATATTGCTACTCCTGCTCTTTTTTGGTTACTGTTTGCATGAGATATATTTTTTATCCTTTGATTTTTAACCTGTTTATGTTTTTGTGTCTAAGGTTTGTCTCTTGTAGGCAGCATATTGATGGGTCATGTTATTTATCCATTCTGCCACTCTCTGTCTTTTGACTGGTGCATTTAAACCGTTTACATTCAGTATGATTATCCATAGGTATGAATTTACCGTTGTCATTTTGTTACGCTTTGTGTTGTGGTGTTGCCATTTTCTTTGTTCCACTTAATTTTCTGTACTGAGTTCTTTTTGTTTATGTATTTTCATTTCCTTTATTGTTGTTGATTTTGTTTTTACTGAGTCTATGGTTTTCTTCTTCTTTATTTTGGTGAGTAGGTTTATTAACTTTCTTTGTGGTTACTCTGACATTTACCTTTGTCTTCCTAAGTTTATAACAGTCCGTTATTTCTTGATATCACCATAACTTTCTTTCCATATGGAAGTTCTTTGTATACACCATTTATTTCCCCTTTTTTGTTCTGAAGTTGTCATTGCTTCCAGATTGATATCTCTGGTTCCCTGTTTCCAGTTCTGTAGCTTTACTTTACTTTTGAGATTTCTCTGTCTGGGTTGGCATCTTGGTAATGCTGTCATGTGGCTTTCTCTTAGCTTATTGTCTGGTATCATTGGTTCTCTATCCTAAGGACTGCCTTTAACATTTCTTGTAAGGATTCTGTGGTTTTTACAAATTCCCTCAATTTCTGTTTAGTTGAGAATGTCCTAATTTCACCATCGTATTTGAGAGACAATTTTTCTAGGCATATGATTCCTGGTTGGCAATTCTTTTCTTTCAGGGTTTTATATATGTCATCCCATTGCTGCCTTGTCTGCATGGTTTCTACTGAGAAATCAGAGCTTAGTCTTATTCGAGCCCCCTTGTAGGTTATATTTCGTTTTTCATGAGCTGCTCTCAGAATTTTCTTTTTATCTTTGGACTTTCAAAGTTTTATTATGGTATTTCTTGGTGACTTTCTTTTGGGGTCTATCCTGTATAGGGTTCGTTGAGCTTCTTGGATGGAAGTCTTCTCATCTTTCATGATATTGAGGAAATTTTCTTCCAGAAGATCTTCAAAAATTCTCTGTGCTTTTTTTTTTTTTTGTCTCCTCCTCTTCTCGGTTTCCAGTCACATTGGAATTATTCCTCCCCATAGTGTCCCACATAACTCTTATGCTTTCTTCATTTTTTTTTCATTCCTTTTTTTTTTATTGTTCCTCAAACAAGTTGTTATCAAGGGTTTTGTCCTCTTATTTCTCTAATTCTTTCTTCCATAGTTTCAGTTCTACTTCTGTGTCCTTCCATTGAGTTATCTATTTCTGGTATTTTATTGTTAACCTTATAGACTTCTAGTTACTGTTTTTGTATGATTTCTAATTGTCTATTTAATTTGTCATTTTGTTCTTGTATTGTTTTCCTGCATTCTTTTGGAGTTTTGTCTTACGTTTTCCTTGGTTTTGACTGTGTTTTCCATGATCTCTTTGAGTACACTGTGTATAAGCCTTTTGAATTCCTTATGAAGCAGTTCCAACACCATCTCTTCCTCTGGAAGGTTTTCTGCCCGTTTACTTTGGTCACCTGGTTGAACCATCTTGTCTTGTATCTGATATGATTTGATATTGTCTGCTATCTCCGAGACATTAAAGTGTTATTTTATTTATTTATGATTTTTTTGTTTTGTTTTGATATATCAGAATGCGTGCTCTCTAGTGGGGGAGGAGATGGGCATTTGTGGGGCACACAGGTGCTTTCTCCAACATGAGAGGGGCAGGGCAGGTGGCCATGGTTCGTGCAGGTGCTCTCTCCATTGGAGGAGGGGCAGGGCGGGCAAGCTGGGGTAGGGGAGAGAAAAATAAAAAAGAAAAGAAAAGCAAACAAAAAAATGAAGGTCTTGTCTATTGCCCCATGTTTGCCACCCGCTGTACTATTCAGGTACTGCCATTGGAGGGTCACCACGTCTCTGGGTCTTGATTTCCTATGTGCTCTGTGTACGCCTGGATCCCTGAAGCTCTCGTCCTCCTTCCTGTACTTCCCCTCCTTAGCTCCAGTTCATGTTCTATTCACCTTGCTTTACTCTGGGTATGTCTTCGCAGTTTCTCTGTCTCCTGTTGAGAGTTTCATGATGTTGTCTTCCTATGCTCCTTACCCAGGGTTGCTGCTGGCTTTGTTTCAGAATGGCCCCAGTGTGCTTGACCAGCTTGCAGGGTACCTCTGCTCCGTTCACTGCTTTTGTTCAGTTTCTTTTTCCAGTTGTTGTTTGATCTATATCCTTTCATTTGATGTTCAGGGTTCCAGAGTTGTCTTCTGTATCTGTTACACTTTGTTTCTTGGGTCTTTGCTGTAGGGGGCAGTGTGGTTCGTCTTACTAGGCCACCATCTTGAATCCCTAGCTCTTTAGTAAAGTTTTCATGCATCAGTATAAATGACTTTAAATTTTTTTTTGCCTCAGTCTTCAACTGATTTTTAGGCAGTTGACCGTTGGTCAGGAGTCACTTACACTTTTTGTTCACACCATTGTTTCTGTTATCTCCCTTTTCTCCTTTTCCTTACTTCCTTCTAACACAGACACTGTCAGCACTCTGCCAGCCTTTCACTTTTCTTTCAAGTGCTCCTTCCCTCTCACTTATTGAGTCATTCTTTCTTTGTATCATTTTCCTTTTGTGTTCTCATTTTGAATATATTTTTAAATCCATTTATCCCTTAAGCAAATTATTTTATGAGGCACACACTTTGTGGCTTCTGTTCTACTCTGTTTGTCCTCATTTCATTTATGAATGGTGGTGGCAGCAGCACCTGTCTGGAAGCTGGCCCACACACAGTGTCTTACTCACACAGCCTTTCCCAGTCTTTGTTTCCAGATTTCACTCCCAAGACTCCCTCTGCTGCCCCTCCATTCCTTTGCTATTGAGGAGCTTCCCTCAGTCTAGAATTTCCTTTCTGCTTTCTCTGTAGTTTGGATCTGTATTAGTTTTCTATTGCTGCTAACAAGTTAGCTCAGACTTAGTAACTTAAAACACCACAGTTTTGTTGTCTCAGCTTCTCTGCATCAGGAGTCCAGGTACAGATTGGCTGCTTCCTCTGCTCAGGGTCTCCCCAGGTTGTTGTCCCAAGGTGCTAGCAGGCCACATCCTCATCTGGAGCTCCGGGTCCTCTTCCATGTTCATTCAGAGTGTTAGGAGAATGCGGTTCCTCACAATTGTAGAGCTGATGTCCCATTTTCTTGCTGGTTGTCAGGGTGTCTCTCAGCTCCTGAGACCACCCTTAGGTCCTAGTCAGGGGCGCCTTTCATGACATGATGGCTCACTTCTTCAAAGCCAGCAGGAGAATCTTTCTCCATTCTGCTAAGATGGTGTCTTATGTAATATAACCTAGTCAAGGGAGTGACATCCTGTCATATTCACAGGGCCTACCCACACTCAAGGGGAGGGCATCTTACTGGACATGTGCAAGAGGGAGTGGGAATCCTTGGGGCCATTTCAGAGTTCAGCCTACCAAAGGATCCTACTGTCTTTTAGTGTCCAGTTGAAACGATGTTTCTTTTATGTGTTCTTTCCTTAACCTTTTCCAGTAATGTGAATCGCTCCCTTTCTTCATATAGCAGTTTGTATCTTCTCTCTTGCTCTGTCTGATGTATGTGAAATAAGCCCTTAGTGTTCGTGGTGTTGACACATCTGGACAACACACATTACCTTTGGGGTGAGTGGTGCTAGATACGCATTTCACTTTCACGCACTTGTTCTCTATGTATTGTTGAAGTAACGATTGCTAGAGTGAGAGTTACGGTGTTATGAAGAGAATTATGAAGTTGAGAGCCCTTGAAAGCCTGATACACATTTTGTGACTGTGAGACACCTACTGTGGTATGTTGTGGACATACTTGCCTACCTGTAAGCTACTTAGGGACAGAGACTGTCTTCTCCTGCTTCTGTAAAAATAATAGCTCAGAGGCAGTGACCAGGGCTTAAAAGCCTGGAATTTAATCAGGAATGAATGCAAGACAATAGTAGAGATAGTATGATTCCGGAGTGTGTCAGTGAGGGAAGTATGGAATGTGGGTAGGAAGAAAAATGGAAGACTAAGCCCATTCTTGGATGTCTTTGCAGCTTCTCCTCAATGTCTTGCCACAATCAACATTACTGATAATTATCAGGAAATAGTAGGAACCTGTCTAGCCTTTATATGTTTTAAAACAATTATTTTGTTTTGTTTGCTAATTATAGCTGGCGCTCAAGAGAAGATTGGCTGGGCCTTAGGTCTAGGATTAGAAAGGCTGGCCATGATCCTCTATGACATCCCTGACATCCGCCTGTTCTGGAGTGAGGATGAGCGGTTCCTGAAGCAGTTCCGTGTGTCTGATATCAACCAGCCTGTGAAATTTCAGGTAAATTACTTGCAAGAATTAGGTTAAAATAACAAAAATAGTTTTCAATGATTAAGAAGATCCTGTACTTTAAAAGGAAACTATTGAATTAAAAAAATAATAATAACGTGGATTTTAAAAGAAGTTTTATGTAGTGATCTATAAGACACAAGGGGTTCATAAACCTCCAGATATTATATGCAGAAATTTTTGAGAGGGTCTGTAGTTTTCATCAAATTCTCAGAAAGATCAAGGACTTCAAAAGGAGTTAGGGACAACTGGGATGACAGAATAGCATAAAATTCCAGCCTAGTAATTGTTATACAACAATCTTTAACAGTTAGCAAGAATATCACCATTCCAGATAACAATGTTTGTTTCTTTTTGATATGCTTGGTGACTTTACTGGACTTTTGGAAAGATTGTTGTTGTCGTAACTGTTCTTGTGGTTTTTTTGTTGGATGCTGTCAAGTTGATTTTGGCTCATAATGACCCCATGTGACGCAGTAGAACTGTCCCCATAGGGTTTTCTAGGTTGTGATCTTTTCAGAAGAAGATTGCCAGGTTTTTCTCCTATGGAGTCACTGGATGGGTTCTAACTACCAACCTGTGGTTAGCAGCCAAGCACTTAACCATTGTACTGCCAGGGCTCCTTCTGGAGAGATAACCAAAACCAAACTTGTTGCCATTGAGTTGATTCTGACCAATAGCTACCCTATAGGACAGAATAGAACTGCCCTTATAGAGTTTCCAAGGCTGTAAATCTTTCCAGAATCAGACTGCCACATCTTTCTCCAGCAGAGCAGCTGGTGAGTTCAAACTGCTGACCTCTCAGTTAGCAGCCAAGTGCTTAACCACTTCACCACCAGGACTCCTTTCTGGAACAATTGCTCACCCTATATTTTCCCTTGAGATTACAGGCTCTTGGCAGTTACATCTTGACATATCTAGGCACAGAAAATTTTGACTTATTTATTAACAATACTTTATTACAGTATAATTTACATACAGGAACATACACAGAGCAAGATATACAGAATATTTTTATGACCCCCCCTGAAAGATTCCCCAGGACCACATTCCAGTCAATACCTGTGCCCCTGCCAGCTCCCCAAAGCTAATGCTGTAATGACTTTAATTGCTATAGATTAGTTTTGCCAAATCTTGAACTTCCTAAGAATTTAATCAGTGTGGACTCTTTTCTGCCTGCTATTGTTAGGTGCCCTTAAGTTGGTTCCGACTCATAGTGACCCTATGTACAACAGAATGAAACACTGCTCGGTCCTGCGCCATCCTTACAGTCCTTGTTATGCTTGAGCCCATTGTTGCAGCCACTCTGTCAGTACATCTCGTTGAGAGTCTTCCTCTCTTTGTTGACCCTCCACTTCACCAACCATGATGTCCTTCTCCAGGGACTGGTCCTTCCCGATAACACATTCGAAGTATGTGAGACATACATAGTCTCGCCATCTGAGCTTCCAAAGAGTGTTTTGGGTGTACTTCTTCCAAGACACATTTGTTCATTCTTTTGGCAGTGCATGGTATATTCAATATTCTTTGCCAACACCATAATTCAAAGATGTCAGTTCTTCTTTGGTCTTCCCTATTCATTGTCCAGCTTTTGCATGCATATGAGGTGATTGAAAACACCGTGGCTTGAGTCAGGTGCACCTTAGTCTTCAAGGTGACATCTTTGCTTTTCAACACTTTAAAGAGGTCTTTTCCAACAGATTTGCCCAACGCAGTGCATCATTTGATTTCTTAACTGCTGCTTCCGCCATTGTTGATTGTGGATCCAAGTAAAATGAAATCCTTGACAACTTCAATCTTTTCTCCATTTATCATGATGTTACTTACTAGTCCAGTTGTGAGGATTTTTGTTTTCTTTATGTTGAGGTGTCATCCATACTGAAGGCTGTGGTCTTTGATCTTCATCAGTATTTCAAGTCTTCTTTACTTTCAGCAAGTAAGGTGTGTTGTCTGCATATCGCAGGTTGTTAATGAGTCTTCCTCCGATCTTGATGCCCATTCTTCTTCATACAGTCCAGTTTCTTGGATTATTTGCTCAGCATACAGATTGAGTGAGTGTAGTGAAATGATACAACCCTGACGCGCACCTTTCCTGACTTTAAACCACTTCCTTTATTCATCTAAATATTTTTGATAATATTTTATCATTAAATGTTTCATAGAATTTACCAATGTTGTTATCTGTGAGGCTTGGAGTTTCTTTGTGGGGAGGATTTTATTTATTAATTGAATTTCTTTTTAACAAGCATAAGACTATGCATATTTTCTGCTTCTTATGTCAGTTTTGGAATGTTATGTTTTTCAAGGAATTGCCCATTTTCTGTAAGTGATGAAATTTATTGATATTAAACTTGTTTATAATATCCTCTATATTAGTTTCCTAGGGCTGCTGTAACTAATACCACAAACTGTGTGGCTTAAAACAACAGTTATGTATTGCTTCAGTTCTGGAGAGTACAAGTTTGAATTCAGGATGTGGGCAGAGTCATTCTCTCTCCAAAGACTCTAGGGGGGAGATCTTTCCTTGTCTCTCCCAGCTTCTTGTAGCCCCATTTGTTCCTTGCTTGTGGCAGCATCACTCCAATCTCTGCGTCCTTCTTCACATGACTGAATTCCCTTTGCATCTGTCTGTGTCTCTTTCCCTCTTTCTGTAAGGACATCATTCATAATGGTTTAGAACCCAACCTACTCCAGTACGAACCTCATGTTAACTTAATTATATTGGCAAAGACTCTATTTCCAAATAAGGTCTCACATTCATGGGTACCTGGGGTTAGGATTTTAACATGTCTTTTGTAATTCAACCCATAACATCTTCTTATCATCTTAAAATTCTAATCTTTACCGATACAACTAGTTAACATCAGGTCATACTGGAGTAGGTTGGTTTTAATATCTCTGTAATGTTATCCCCCTTTTTATATCTGGTATTGGTAATTTGTATTTATTCACTTTTTTTTCATTTTCTTTCTTCTTTTCTTCCTTCTCCCCTTCCCTCTTTCACTCTCTGCCTGTCTCCTTCCTTCTTGTGAAAATATCCGCAGCAAAGCATATACCAATTCAACAATTTCTACATGTACGATTCACAGACATTTATTATATTCTTCAAGTTGTGGAATCATTCTCACTATCCCTTTCCAAATTATCCCACCACCATTAACATGAACTCACTGCCCACTAAGCTTCTCATCTAAGCTTTCAAGTTGCTGTTGTCAATTTGAGCCCATATAGATAATTCTTTAAAAGACCACAATGCTCAAGGAAGACATCCTTACTAATTAAGCTAAACTATTGTTTGGTTTAAAGAAGACTTCAGGGAATATTTTTGGTTTAAGGTTTAAAGATTATCTCAGGACAATAGATTCACAGGGTCATCCAGCCTCTATGGCTCCAGAAAGTCTGGATTCCTTGAGAATTTTATATTTTTTTCTACATTTTCCCCCTTTTGATTAAATTTTTCTGCAGAATCTTTGATCAAAGTCTTCATTAATGGTAGCCAGGCACCATCCAGTTCTTCTGGTCTTGTGGCAAAGGAGGCTGTTCTTCATAGAGAAAATTAGACGTACATTTCATTTCTTCCTCCTATTCCTGACTCTCCTTCTTCCTCTGCTGCACTAGGTGAATAGACACTAATTGTACCTTGGATGGCTGATCGCAAGCTATTAAGACCCCAGGCACTACGCAATGAACGGTTCTAGGAGGTAGAACCAATAAGCCAAAAAAAAAAAAAAAAATTTCCATCAAGTTGATTTCCAACTCATAGCGACCCTATAGGACAGAATGGAACTGCCCCATAGGGTTTCCAGGGAGCAGCTGGTGGATTTGAACTGCGGACTTTTTGGTTAGCAGCTGTAGCTCTTAACCACTGCTCCACCAGGGCTTCAACAATGTGTATAGAAATTGTTAAATGAGAACCTAATTTCCTTTGTAAACTTTCACCAGAAACACAATAAAACATTAAAAAAAATTTTTAAAAAAGCCATAGATGTGTAGTTTTATTTATGGACTTTCAATTCTATTCCATTGGTCTATGTGTCTGTTATTATACCAGTACAAAACTGTTTTGATTACTGTAGCTGTAGAGTTTTGAAATCAGGAAGTGTGAGCCCTTCTGCTCTGTTGTTCTCCTTCAAAAATACTTTAGCTATTCCAGGCCTCTTGCCATTCTATATAAAATTAAGGATTGTTTTTTTCCATTTCTGTAAAGAAGGCTATCGGAATTTTAACTGGGTTTTCCTTGAATCCATAGATCATTTTGGGTAGTATTGACATCTTAACAATATTAAGTCTTCCAATCCATGAGCACGGAAAGTCTTTCCATTTATTTAGGTCTTCTTTAATCTCTTTTGGCAATGGTTTCTAATTTCATTGTATAAGTCTTTCACATTCCTGGTTTAATTTATTCCTGGATATTTTATTCTCTTCAGTGGCATTGTAAATAAAATTGTTTTCTTAATTTTCTTTTCAGATTTCTCATTGCTGGTGTATAGAAACCCAACTGATTTGTGTGTGTTGACCTTATACCCTGCAACTTTGCAGAATTCCTCCTTTTTTTTAAATCTGTCTTGCTAGCATTCTATCAGTCTTAGCCTAAGCAGAGAACTAACCTTGAGCTCTGTTGATTGTCTCTATTCTTTTTTCTGTGTTATTGCTTTCTGCTCTTTATTACTTTTTTTTTTTTTTTTTTTTTACTATCTTTGAGTTTAATGTGGTCTACTCTTTCTACTTTCTTGATGTAGAAGCTTTACAGCAGATTTTAAATATTTCTTTAATTTGAATTTAGGACTAAAATTTTCTCTAAGTTCTCTTTAGTTGTTTCCCACAAATTTTGTTACACTGTGTTTACACTATCCTTTAGTTCAAAATATTTACAATTTAAATTATGGTTTCTTTTTTGACTCGTTGGTTTAGAATTTTGTTGCTTAAAATTTTCCAAATATTTGAGGATTTTTCAAGAGATCTTTTTGTATGTATATATCAAGACATGGATATTGACTGGAAAGTGTCACTGGGGGACTTTCACAAGGTATAGAAATGTTCTATGTATTTTGATCTATATGGTTTACACAGGTATATACTATTGAAGGAAACCCTGGTGGCGTAGTGGTTAAGAGCTACAACTGCTAACCAAAAGGCTGGCAGTTCGAATCTACCAGGCACTCTTTGGAAACCATATAGGACAGTTCTACTCTGTCATTTAGGGTCACTATGAATTGGAATCGACTCAACGGCAACGGCTTTAGTTGTTTGTTTTTTTAATACTATTGAAAAGTATATGTCTTTATGTAGATACCTTTTTTAAAGGTATCTAAGTACAATTAAATTTTGTGTTTAGAGAACATACTCATATGATTTCAGTCATTCAAAATGTCTTGCTATTTTAGTACCTAGCTGATAGTGTTTTTGTTTATATGTATGTGAATGTTACATGTACACTTGAAGACAATGTGTATTCTGCAGATGGATGTTGGTTCTAGTGTTCTATAAGTTGTGATTAGATTGAGTTGATTAATAGTGTTCAAATCTTCTGTATCCTCAGTAATTTTTTTCTGTTCTCTCTATTCATGAGATATGTACTTTATAATCTCCAACTATGAATGTGGACTTGCCTATTTCTCCTTTTGGTTCTATTAATTTTTACTTCATCTATTTTGAAGCTACATCATTAGGAACATACACATGTAAGATTATGTCCTTCTGATGTGATGATCCTTGTATCATTATGAAATATCTTTATCATCGATATTTTTCTTTACTTTTTCTGATACTTACACAGACACACTAACTTTCTCATGATTGGTGTTTGCAATGTTTATCTTTTTCACCATTTTACTTTTACTATGTGTCTTTATATTAAAAGTGTGTCTCTTGTTTTGTTTTTTCTAATCAAGCCTTGAAGTCTCTATCTTTTAATTGGAGTGCATAATTTGCTGATGTTATCGTTCTCAAGTGTTCACTCGCAGATGTTCAAAGATCGGATTTATAAAGATACTAATAATAAGAGGCATTAATAATGAAAACTAAAAAAAAAAAAAAAAGAGAGGCACTTGACTTACAACAGAATGGACGTACGATAGATTTATCAGAATGAAAACTGAATATATAAAGATATATATGTTGATTATATAACTTTATGTATTCAGTTTTCATCATGACAAATTGCTTTTCTTCTAATAGAGCAGTTTTTGTTGTTAAGGATAAGCAAAAGTGTGTATATGTGTGTGTCTGTACAGGTAGTCCCCGAATTACCATGGGGTTCCATTCCGATGACCCCATCGTAATTACGCATTGTAGCCTTGTATGTAGTGCATATTACTAATGATAAGATGTACCAAAAAAAAAAAAAACAACAACTGAAAACAGACGGTCATAAGTGTGTTTCTTTGTAACTGGAATACATTGTAAGTCAGGGACTACCTACTTGGCCTATCCTAAGGGGAATATTTAATGTGATTATAATCTTATGCTAAACTTTTCCCTGGAGGGGAAAAGAGGAAACAAGGGGAGAAAGGTCTTCAGGCAGCTCTGAGCTTGTGGATTCTCTGGCCAGGGAACCCTGGGAGCCTTCAGGAATCCTTTTGTGTATGGCTGAGGGTGGAGTGGAGCAGAGATTTCTCTTTCCCTCCCTTCAGACCTTCCTAGATAATACTTCAAGCTCTCTTGACTCCGTGGTCTCTCCCTCAGCATGGCCTCTGAAGTCTTTTAAATTCACCCGTACAGCTGT
Source organism: Trichechus manatus latirostris (assembly GCF_000243295.1). Lineage (NCBI taxonomy): Eukaryota > Metazoa > Chordata > Mammalia > Sirenia > Trichechidae > Trichechus > Trichechus manatus. Next base: position 1,331,702 of record NW_004444124.1, on the reverse strand, counting down.
AATGGCAGTCTCCTACGTTATAGCAGTAGTCTCCGATTTGTATCACCCTGCAGCCCCATCTATAGGACTCCTTTCCTGAATACCTGGAAACAGTGGTTTAAATCTAGTAGGTAGGCAGCTCAAGTTATAATGTGATTTTAATTTTTTGCTTCATTTTATCTAGTTTAAGTGCTTTGCCTACTGAGGCTGTCTTTAATCATGCTGGAGCAGTGCTTAAAATGAGTGCAGAACAATTTGGTCGGTTTATCATGCGAGCATCATCTTATTCTGCACAGGTGATCTTTGCCCACCACCCAGCCCCCATGCTGTGCTCATTTTGGGCACTGGGGCATTGGTGGTATGTGCTCCTGCCAAGTCCCCTGAAATAAAACTTGCTATTTCAGTGCATTGAATTGAATGATCAATAATCCAACTTCTGTTCATTCTTAAAGTATTATTTGTAAGCATTCCAGAATTATAAGTCTATTTTCGTCTTAAACAGGATAATCCTTGTATTTGAAAATCATTCGTTATGCAATTCTGTATATTTTTTTTACACATTTTACTTAAAAGTTATTAATTCAGTATATATCCACAGTGGCTTGCAAGGTTAAAGATTCAGTGTCCATTTGATGAAATAATTCATCAATTTTGGTTCTTATCTTTTCTCTCAGTCAAGAATTTTTTCTGGCTGCTTCTGTGGCCACAGACTGTATTTATTCCTAATCCTGGATCCTATTGCAGACGCTTATCACTGCAACAGGACTAGGTGAGAAAGGACGGATGGGGCATGCAAATCTGTCGTAACACAGCCTATCCAAGAGAATAATCATAGTTCCTAGTTAACACTCATGTAGGCCTTACTTGATATCTAAAGCCTTTGCATGTACTAACTTAGTTAATCCTCTCAATAACCCTCTGAGCTGGGCTGCTCTTACGTCTCTCCATTTTACAGGTGAGGAAATGTAGTGTTAGCAGTGCATGCTGCTCATTCCAAACTTACAGGAGCCATTTCCTAAAGCTTTATCCTAAGTATGAAATGAATAGTTGATTATTCAGAGCCAAAGGATTTAAACTTTTCTAACAAATCCAAAGATTGACATACAATTTACAGAAAAAAGAAGGCATTCAGTTTAAATTATTTAATTTATGGATTTATGGGTAACAAACTAGCTATATCAATGCTTCTAAATTTTAATGTGCATGAATTACCTGAAATATCTTGTTGAAATGCAGATTCTGATTCTCTAGGTCTGAGTGGGGCCTGAGATTCTGTCTTTCTCATAAGCGACCAGGTGATGTTAAGGCTGCTGGTCCACAGACCGCACTTTGAATAGTAAGGATCTAAGTAATGGAGGAAATCATCTAACTAACTAACTAGTCAGGCCTCAGCTACCTCACCTGTGAATTGAGATGGATGACCAAGTGATTACACTCACTTGCTTCTCTGTTATGCTCTCATTTTAAGTTCAGCATAACTGTCATATTAACAGACATATCATTTATGGTATCTTTAGCACTTAATCTTGAAATGCTTTTCTTTCTCCTTGCCCTAAATTTTCTTACCATGAATTTCAAATAGAGAAGCTATACCATTACCTTTTTTTTTTTTTTAATGAGCTGCATAAGCTTTCTTTCCTATTTTTTTCTATTTATATTTCAAGGCTAGGGGACTGAGTAAATAAACTCCTGCAGTTTAAATGCACATTAAAAAAAAATTATGCTTAAGTCAGAGATTTGCTTGCATACTTTAAAATGATTTATAAAGGGGAAGCGTTAGTGTTTAAATCAGAAAAAATAGAACTAGAGATAATGAAAGCTAAAACTCAAAGGACTAAGAATTTGGTAGGCATCAGCAGGACAGTGACTGTGGAAGGGTCTTGTAGCAATTCAGTCATCTCTGAGGGCAAACATGCCAGGATTCCCAGGGCAAAGCTTCATGTCGGAGTTTGTCCTCACCCACCCTACAGTAACAAGCATCAGTAGTGAATGTTGTATGGTATGAGGACTGGAAGTATCCTAAGACCGGATTTGGCTCTTTTCATTTACTTATGCTTTCTAGCAACCATAGTTCAGTGCATCATATGCCCTTTTCTTTATTGAGTGCCTTATAATACTTTTTATTGAGTGCAGTGTATACCAGAAGGAGCCCCGTGGCATAGTGGTTAAATACTCGGCTGCTAACCAAAAGGTCAGCAGTTTGAACCCACCAGCTGCTTCGCAGAGACAGATGTGGCAGTGTGCCTTGGAAACCCTATGGGGCAGTTCTCTGTCCTACAGTGTTGCTATGAGTTGGAATCAACTCGATGGCAACTGGTTTGGTTGTTTTTTGGTATATATGCCAGGCTCTGGACTGAATATGTTGCCTATATTATAGCTGTTATTCTTCACAATGTTCTAAGGTGGGTACTACAAACACATTTTATAGATGATAAAACTGAGGCTTGGCACCATTAAGTAACTCGACCATATAAGCCTTCCAGAAAGTATGACAGACAGGATTTCAACCAAAGCTGAGTCCAAGGAGCTCATAGTATTAAACCTAGTAAGTTATACTGCTGCCAATCCTGAGGTTCTGTGCTAGTCTGGAGTTGGTAAGTGAAATTGAAAATTCCTGCCTTCAAGTTGCTTCTAATCTAGAGGAGGAGACAGATTTATCAAGAGAATTATAAAGTCATTTGGAATTATAGTGATGAAGCTATGTGTGGGTAAATGCAGTATTTAACTAAGATATTGACCAATGGCTATAGAAGCCGAAAGTTTCTTTTTTTCTTCTATTAATCCCTTTTTGCTAGTTAATTCTCTAAATCCTTCTGTGTCTCTCCAGAATTGTATTAGGATTGAGCCTGTGGTTACTGCTAATCTCCATGGCTTGGAACAGTTCCTAGATCTGGTTCAGCTGGCATTATCATAAATGTTGCCTGATAGACAACTTATTGCAGAGTTTTGCAGAAAATCTGCATTCTATTCCTGAATAGATCCAGCTGTGAGATTATCATCATGGTCATTGTATTGCAGTGAAATTAATGAATTTTAAACTTTTTCACTATTTCCATGTGCTTTTTTCACATCTTACACAAAATGTATGTATTTGTCTTTTGCTGGAAAAGGGACGAAATGGAAATATCATTTATTTATCTCAGAAGAAGCGAATAGAAAGAGGTAGAGGAAGAAATGGGGAAGATGACCAACCTAGAACCTTTATATGTGCTCATGAGCACTGCTGACTGGCAGGTGAGAAGAGATGCGATGAAGAGACAACTTTGTATTGAATGCCAATTCCTGCCAAGATGCTGTATTAAATTCCCTGTGGGGAGCAAATATCGGTAAGACAAAGTGTGTGCCCCAGAGCACTGACAGACTAGATAGAAGCCAGCCTATGAGACCAGAGGGCACCGGGATGCCCTCTGAATGGCTTGTGTGTAGGGAAATTTGGCATTGCATCTTCATTGAGCCACCATCTGAAACATTCCAGGTCTAATTTCCATGACCTCCTGGAAGTTCACTTTGCTTTGACACACATGGCCCTAAAACCACCAGCATGATTCTTTGTCATACTGTATATAAGTGGGCAGCGTTAACAGCCCACTTTAGGTAAAGGGTCATGAATTTTAAGTGAGACCAGGAAGCGTGCTTGTGTTGATGTATCCAGCCATGTTTAACTTGTGGTGGCAGACTCTGAGTAGGAGGAAGCTGCATTTTACCAGGGCTTAGGATCTGCTAGGTGAGTGCAACTAAGCAAGGGAAGGGTAAGGAACTGAAGTCTATATTCAAGGGATTTTGCTAAATAATGAGGTAAGTGAGGACAAGAGAGGGGTGAGAGACAGGGTGAGAAATCTGTAGGATTTGGACTATATGTCCTAGGTAGGCAGGTGTAAGGATTGTTGGAGTCAGGATACTAAGAGAATGAGCTGAAGATTTAGGAGTATCTTAAGCTGGGTTCTCTAGAGAAGCAAAACCAGTAAAGTGTATAAATATATAGAGAGGGAGATTTTATATCAAGGAAATGGCTAGAACGTCCCAAGTCTGTTGGTCAGGCTGGAGACTTCTCCTGACTGACGTAACCACAGGGGCTGGGGAAGATGGGCAAGTCAGACAGCAGGGCTCTTGCTCACAGGCTGCGAAGACTGACACATCCCAAGATCAGCAGGTAAGCTGCTAGCTCAAGTCCCAAGAACCAGAGGTAAGATGAACAGGAGCCAGCTGCAGGATCCAGAGCGAGTAAAAGTGCACCAGCCTTGCCAGAAAGTCCACCTGTATTGGATTCAGGCTACACCCCCAAGGAAACTCCCTTTCAACTGATTGGCTACTCACAGCAGATCCCATCATGAAAGTGATCACATTATATCAGATCTCATCATGGAGGTGATCACATCATCATACGACTGCCAAACTCCATCATAACTGCCAAACCACTGAGAATCATGGCCCAGCCAAGTTGACACACAACCTTAACAATCACAAGGAGGTAGGGGTTAGAATGTGGAATCCTTAAAATGAAGATCTGTGAGGGATTTCAGTTACTGGTTATGACATGGGAGTCATTAGCTTTAGGTAGATTGGAGGAGAAGAGGTCAAGGAATTGAGAGCCAGGGCATTTGAAAGATGATCTGTGTTGACACTGAAATTATGAAGAACCACTTGGAATTGGGTCAAGAGTAGTACAGTGAACCAGAAGCTAAAATAAAATCTTCAGGGAATGATGGAGAGTCACCTGGGGTTTGGTAAATGACTGGAAGTAGCAATGGGAGCAAGGAAGACACCTAGTCCACCTATGTGGATAGCTTGAATTGTCCAGGATTGCACTAAAAAAATAAAAACCCCCAAAACACCAAGCCTGTTGCCATCAGGTCAATTCCAGCTCACAGTGACCCTATAGGACATACGGTTTCCAAGGAGTGGCTGGTGGATTCGAACTGCCAGCCTTTTGATTAGCAGTCAAGCTCTTAACCACTGCACCACCAGGGCTCTAGAATTGCACTAGCTTTCCTATATTACTGGCCCCCATATAAGCCTCATAGTACACATGCCTGTCCTATCCAAAAGGCTTGTATAACCTTTTCATTTCTAATGAAGGTCTTTAGAATCTGGATAGCCACACTCTTCTTCAGATGAAAGTAGAGGTGAGGAATGAAGAGACCTGGTTTCTAGCTCTGGCTGTTATCACTGGCGACTTGCTTGGGGAAGTGAGTGCACCCCTCTGGGCTTCAAGTTCCTCAACTGTGAAATGAGGGAAGCTGGACCAGATGATTTCCATGCTAAATTTGTAGGATTTTTGCATAATAATTAAGGCAAAGACCCAGGAAGCAGTGTCGGTCTTTGCTATCACCTGCTTTTTGAGGTCTGCTGTTCTCCACCAAACAGTGGGCCCTTTACTGAGAGAAGCAGCTGTAGTATAATGATTGAGAGCATAGCCTCTAGAGCTGGAAGTTCTGGGTTCAAACCAAGGCTTTTCTCTGCCTGTGGGACTTAGTACAAGATGCTTAACTTCTCTGTGCCTCAGTTGCCTCATATGAAAAGTGGAAATCATACTAGTACTTACCTGTAAAGCATTTATAACAGAGCTTATCTCATTGTAAATGTTTCTCTTAGTTTCTCAGTGCTGCCTTGACGCAAATATCATAGGTGGGTGACTTTAAAGAACAGGAATTTGTTTCATCACAATTCTGGAGGCTAAACTCCCTAATCAGGGTCTCAGCCATGTTGATTCCTTTCTTGCTGGTAGCCCGCAGTGTTCCTTGCTTCCTTGGCTTGTAGATCATCTTCATATGGTGCCTGTCTTCCTCCTATGTGTCTCTATGTCTAATCTGCACTTTTTATATCTCAAAAGTGATTAGATTTAGAACCCACCCTGCTTGAGTATGACCTTTTTAACATAACAAATACTCAGTTTCCCAACAGGATTATATTTATGGGTAAAGGGGCTGGGATTGCAATACATACTTTGTGGCGGACACGGTTCAATCTATAGCAACATTAAATGAATGTTAACAGTTGTTAATATTTTCACCACCACTTCTTCTGTCACTGTCACCACCACTACAAAAACATACTGTTCTGAGAGTAGCGGCCTCAGTCCTCATGAGTCATGGTCCTTCGCGCCCAAAGTTTCCATCACAAGCTTGCAATGCTAGAATATTCCATTGGTTCGTGACAATTGAACCCTGTGGATTGTGGCCCATATTTGTGTCAGAGCCTTTGTTATCGGAGGCCTGTGATTTATGGCTGCTTTTTATTTTTGTGAGAGCAGAGGGTCTTGTGATAAGTTTTATATGATTAGAGAATTTCAGCCACATTTTTTTCTTGTTTATTAAGACATTTAAAAAAAAAGAAAACCAGAGTCCCCAGCTCTTCTTCCACAGTGTTCTTATAGTGTAGAGTTGAAGGATGTGTACTGCGTGATCTTTATACATACACACATTCAATATTCTTATTACATTTTTGTGGTTATTAACCTCACGGAAATGTACAAACACTTCCTATTTGTAGATGACACGTTAAACCTTAAATATTGCCAACTTCTATAAAATTTGACAGATTATGTGCAGTATATTTCAGGGAATCATTTATCTGACTTGAAGAGGTTTTGGTATTTCTATCTCTGGAACCAGAGGGATGCTTTTAAACTACACAGAATCTCTAAACCAGATACTAATAGTTGGTGGATCATAAAGTTAAATGTTACAGTTTTAGAAAGAGATCATAAGAATAGGAACCAGAAACAAATACAAGTTTGAAGGAATTGACATAGGAAGAAAGAACTATTGGAAGAACTGTTTGAAAGAACCATTGTCACAATGAGTAGGTCTGTGGTTTTTTCAGGTGTGAATGTGGGAATAATTGTTACATGGTAGCAGTAGGAAAGTGTCTTAGTCTCCTAGTGCTGCTATAACAGAAATACCACAAGTGGGTGATTTTAAAGAACAGAAATTTATTTTCTCACAGTTAGGAGACTAGAAGTCCAAATTCAGAGCACTGGCTCTAGGGAAGGCTCTCTCTCTGTTGGCTCTGGGGGAGGATCCTTGTCTCTTTCATCTTCTGTAGCCTGCCTTTCCTTGGTTCCTTGGCAATCATCAGGTGGCATCTGTCTCCCTCAGTAGGTGCTTGCTAGTGTGTCTAATCTGCTCTTTTTATAACTCAGAAATGATTCAGTTTAAGACATACCCTAAACTGATATGGCCTCATTAATATAACAAAGAAAACCCTATTCCTAAATGGGATTACATCCACAGGTATAGGGGTTAGGATTATAACACCTATTTTGAGGGGGACACATTTTAGTCCATAACAGGAGGACTTGGGCTTCAACTAAGAAAAGAACCAACTCAAAAAGAAGATATACTATGTCACACAATAACAGGAAGCCCTCAATGGTGCCAAGGCTCCAAAACTGTGAGCATTTTTCCCTCAGGCTTGCCCGCTCAGAATCGAAAGATGGTGGCAGGAGCACCAAGTATCACCTCATACAACGAGGACCAAAGTCAGAAAACAGACTGCCCTTGTTTTTGTTGTTTTTCTTTCTTTCTTTCTTTCTTTTAAGTGTGAAGAAAGTTTTGGAGAGATTTTTATCACTTCTCCTTTTCAAGGTAGTTGGAGTGGTCTGTGAAGTCAGCAGGCTGTTTTCTAATGTTTATACTGAGCTCTTTTCAATAAGGCTTATGCTTTTGCATTATTTCACAACCAGCAATGCCAGATGTGTACAATCAGACCCCACAGGCAAGGATATTCTATAAATGCAGCCATCTTTATGAATACGTAGCCACTTGTAACTTGGGATAATAGGGGCTACTGGAAAACGATTCTAGCCTAAAATCTTTATCTTCTGCTGGCTAGAGCTTGAAATTCCCCCTTAGAACTTTCTGCCTTTAGTTTGATCCCTAGCCAAATGTAAAATATTCATCTTGCCTAGAAATGACTGTGCCTTCTTTTATAGGACGACTGGGTGGGATTGATGGGCAGTATGTTGCTATGGAACATTTTTACCTCTGTTTGAAATTGAGTATAGAAATCAAGGGCATTATAGCACATCCAATGAAGTTAACTATATCCAACAAAAGGAAAAAGGGCTGAAATACTAACTTCAGGTCCCTCGACCTAGGAATGAGATTCTCGGAGTTATTAAAGAAATACCAGAAGTTCATCAGGGCCAATTCAAATGGAAAATTCAAGGTTTCTATTAATGTTCTGGGAACTAAATTAAATCAAAATAATTTACATTACTAAGAATAATTGGAGCCCTGGTGGCACAGTGGTTAAAGAGCTTGGCTGCTAATCAAAAGGTCAGCAGTTCCAGTCCACCAGCCACTCCTTGGAAGTCCTATGGGGCAGTTCTACTCTGTCTGATAGGGTCGCTATGAGTCAGAATCGACTCAAGGGCAGTGGATTTGTTTTTTTTTTTTTGTTTAAGACCAAGCGAAGAAAGGTAGATTTGTCTTTAATTTCCCTCATCCAGGACAAAAGAAAGAACACTCCCTTCCCTTCACAGGGGTATGCTCTGCCCCTTTGCTGGAAGGGTAAGAGAAGCATTTGGGTTCATCTGAGATATTAGGGCTTAAAGGCTGCCTGTGTTTAGACAGAGAAATTGGAATTATTTTGTGATTACATTATCATGGAACTTTTCAAACTTTTGCATTTATGTTGACATTTCGTATGGGTAGTCTTGTGAGCCTGAAACTGAAGAATGTGGTTAAAGTCAGCAGTAATTTATATAGTGGGTGGCTTAATTATTCTTTCTCTCACTTGGCTAAGTAATGAATCAAATGTTTTCTTTCAATGTGAGGGAAGAATTTATTTTCTAACGGGTCTCCCTGTGAGATTTATAAATTACAATTGTAGGTTACAATTCACTACCAAGGAGAGTGAATTATAAATAGATGATCCTTGTAAGAGTCTGTATGGCAGAGTTTGAGAGCCAAATAATTGTTTTACATTTATTTTTATTAATTTTTAAAATGATGAAATATTTCAAAAATTTAGAAAGTAACATAGAACCATGTGCTTATGACCCAGCTGTCTCCTTTTAGCAAATCCTAGACTTTGCCACAGATTCTTTCAAAGAGTGAAAACAGAAGTACAACTGAAATGTCTTTGCCTCCCGATGCCGTTCCGCTCCCTGCTTTCCTCCCCAGAGGTGCCTACTAACTTCAGTTTGATATTTACCATTCTCTCTTTATTTTTATACTATTACTGTATTTGTATGGGGCCCTGGTAGCACAGTAGTTAAAACCTCGGCTACTAACCAAAAGGTCGGCAGTTCAAATCCACCAGCCGCTCCTTGGAAACCCTATGGGGCAGTTCTACTCTGTAGAACTCTAGGGTCGCAATGAGTTGGAATCGACTCAACGGCATTAGGTTGGGTTATATTTGTATATATCTAAAACAGTAGGTCCCTGGATGGTATAAGCAGTTTGCTCTTGGTTCTTAACTTAGAGATTGATGGTTCGAAACAACCCAGCGACATGGTAGAAGAGAGGCCTATAATCTGTTGGCTCCTCCATAAGAATTACAGCCAAGAAAACCCTATAGAGCAATTCTACTCTGTAACACATGGGGTTGCAATGAGTCAGAATTGACTTTTTATTTTTATGGGGGTGGAAATAATTTATAGAATTGCTTCAAAATTTTTATTATATGGCCAAAGTGGGTAATAAGTAGAAATCTAGAGAGGTTTTGTAAGAAATTTGGTAAGCGGTGTCTTAGGCTGGGTTCTCTAGAGAAGCCAAACCAGTGAAGTATATAAATATATATAGAGAGAGGTTTATATAGAGGAAACCACCCACTCGATGGTAGAGGCTGGAACATCCCAAGTCCATGGATCAGGATAGAGGCTTCTCCTGACTCACGCAGCCGCAGGGTTCTGGTGAACCCAAGATCGGTAGATAAGCTACTAGCTCAAGTCCCAAGAACCGGAATTCAGACGAATGAGAGGCAGCTGTAGGATCCAGAGCAGGCAAAAGCCAGAATGTCCACCTATATTCAGATGCAGGCCACATGCCCAAGGACACTCCCTTTCAACCGATTGGCTACTCACAGCAGATCCCATCATGGAGGTGATCACATAAACACTGAGAATCATGGCCCAGCCAAGCTGACACACAATCTTAACCATCACAAGTGGATTCTAAAATTTACATGGAATTGCAGAGGGTCAAGAATAGCAAAATAACCAAGTAGAAGGGTTTGCTTAATCAGATGTCAAGTCTTTTTAAAAAGCTACAATAATTGTGGGAGTGTGGAGCGATGCACAGATAGATATATTGGCCCATGGAGTGCAGTAACAAGCCCAATAATGCACATGTGTATTATGCTTGATTTATGATCAGGAGAAGTCTTTTGTACAGATGGAGCAGAGATAATTGGGTACCCATATGGAAAAAATGAAACGACCCCATTTTCCTAATTATTCAAAAGTGAATTCCAGGGAGTTTCTAATCTAAATGCAAAAGGCAATTTATTAACTTACTGTCTTTGAAAAAGTCATTTTACCATGAGTGATTCTTTGATTCTTATTGGAGTAAATTGAATTGGGGAGACTGAACTAAATGAACTATAGTAATGTAAAATTAAAAGCTAATTAAATATCTGGTTTCAAAGTTTTGATGAGTACTTAAAGTGGTTGCTATAGTTTCTTTGTAAAGCCTTTTATCAAATTAGAGATATTTCCTTCTATTTCTCGCTTGATAGAGTTTCTTTAATCATAAATGGATGTTAAAGTTTTTTAAGCCTTCCATATATTTTGTCATTTCACATATTTTTGCCTTTATTCTGTTAATGTAGTAACTTGTAGTGATTGTTTTTTGAATGTTAAACCAACCCTCTATTCCTGAAATAAACAACTTGTGTGTGATATATGATCTTTAGATAGATCGATAGATAATACATTTACATATATATGATGGATTTGGTTTGTTAAAAATACAAAATAAAACCAATTGCTATTGAGCTGACTCTGACTCATGGCTACCCCACATGTGTCATAGTAAAACTATGCTCCACAGAATTTTCAATGGCTGACTTTTTAGGACTTCTTAATCTGTGTTCAGGGGTGAGTTCAGCCTGTAATTTTCCTTTTTTGTAATATCTTTGTCAGGTTTTGATATTAAAATTCACTTTTTTTATTCTCTGGAAGAGCTTTTTTTTCTTTCTTAAGTGTTTGATCAAATTTATCAATGAAGTAACCTTCTTTGTGAGAAGTTTATAATCACAGATTAAATTAATAGTTCCTATACTGTTCAGATTTTCAGTTTTATTTTCTGTCACTTTTGATAAATTATAATTATTTAAGAAATTTCTAAAGTTTTAAATTTATTAGTGTAAAGTTGTTTATAATATTCTCTTATTTTCTCAACATTTTTAGAAAATGTACAATTTATTTTTAAGGATTCAATACAATTAATACATTATTGATTTTTGTGCTCACCATTTTTTTCTTGCATTCTAAGCCTTCTCTTAACATTTGCTGTTCTTCTTACTCAGGTATACCCTTATGAAATATACTTTCTGTGAGGGAATGAAATTATAAATTCTTTTGATCTTTGTGTATTTGAGAATGTCTGCATGTTGTTGTCACTAGTAAATGATAATTTAGCAGGGTATAAAACTCTTTATATAACACATTTAGACCATTATTGGTTGTAAGATAATTGGTATTATTTGTGATTTTTTTTTTTTTTTGATCCATCTTATTTTGTCACTCTGGTCTTTTTCTAGACCCAGATCTATCCTTTGAATAAAGCCTAGTGTAATCATGCTAGGTCTTATTTGTTAAGGTGAAGATTCCTGACAATAGATGGAGGAGAAAGAGTTGATCTAACAGCCTTTGCAAATCATGCATGTAATTATAGTATTTTATGATGCACCAGTAAAATCCACCCCAACATTGCCTTTGAATATAAAAATTGACCTTGGATTTAGAAACCTTGGGCTTTAATCATATTGAGGTAGTCACTAGCTATTTAGCCATGGACTACTCACCTAACCACTCTGTTGCTAAGTTTCCTTGCTTGTAAAATAAGGGTCCTCAGATACCTTCAAAGGTCATTCCATTTCTATGAAAGTGAACGAAAGAAATTAATTCCTTATCTCCTCTTTTTATATAACTCAGATTGCATTATTATTCTTGACATTCATTTCGAGTAAAATTTTACTAGTTTAAAAAATATGCCAGTGACGAAAAGAAATTATGACTGTTCCTGGACTTTTATCCTTCAGGGAAGGTCCTACCAGATGGTGGAAATACCTCAAAACTGATTTTGGATTCTAAGATCAAGAAGAGCAAAAAGGAGATGGGAATATGACATCAGGGAATCATTTCCTTTAAAACTCGTATTTATTAAGGAGCTTTGAGAGCAATGTCCCATCATCCATGTAGCTATCCTTCCTTGTAGCTCCTCCCTCTACAGGTGTAGGAATGTAGATGGTTTTTCAATCTGGGCATCTGCACTGGCTGCTGGCCCTGCAGTAGTAAAATTGGCAGTAGACAAAAGCTGTGGATGTTGTGGAAGAGAGAACAAAGCCTTTTCTGTGCCTTCCTTTCTCTTCCATCTGTGTGGCTGTCTCTGTCTCTATCTCTTCTGCTGTATTTTTCCATGTGAAAGTTTCTGTCCCTCTGTTTCTGTCACTCTCTTAATATGTGGTTCTGATCTGACTTAGGTTGTCCACGTAGCAAGGAGGAAATGGGCTCTGGCTGCATGAAATCCCCAAAAGGAGTTATTTCCCTGCTGTCTGTTGAGACCATAGTGTGTGAAATTTGACAATATTTGTCCCAACACAAAAACATTATCAATTATTCATTCAGAAAACTCTTTTGAGCATCTGCTTCACCAGGCATTGTGCTAGACACTGGGAATTCAGAGACAGTATAGTTTCTTGCCCTCAGTTAGCTCATGGGCTAGGGAGAGAACATTGATGTGGTATGTAAGTGCTGTGATAAATCTGCGCCTCCGGGGTCTGGGTTGAGGAGGAGGCAGTCAGGACTGGGAAGGGTGTACAGAGGCCTGGAGGCAGGATGCAGCCATCATCTGTGGTTACATTTAGGAAGTTTTTAGGGGAGTGGCCTGAGATAGGGCAAGGAGTCGGCAAGGGCAGATTTTAGGATGTCTGAGGATCAAGGTTTTGAATTTTCTCTGGAATGCATTTGGCAAGGCATCAAATTTCACATGACATGATCAGATTTCCATTTTACATAGATCCCAGTGCTGGTAATATAAAGGATGGATTGGAAAATTGAGGCTAGGGTCCACTGAAGGCTTGGGACAGTGACTAGGGAAGAAATGAGGGAGACTGAATAGGGCAATAGTAGATCAACTAGGTGAGTCCCTGGGTGGTACAAATAGCTAAGCACTTGACTACTAGCCGAAAGGTTTGGTGGTGCAAACCTCCCCAGAGATACCTCAGAAGATAGGCGTAGTGATCTGCTTCTGAAAGGTCACAGCCATTGAAAACCCTATGGAAGCAGTTCTGCTCTGCACACATGGGGTCACCATGAGTAGGAATTGATTCTATGGCGACTAACAACAACAGAGAAACTAGAAGGTAGGAGTTGGGCTTCAGAGATTTTAGAAGGCAAGATTAAAAGGTCTTAGAGCAGAGGTACAGTGACCATATAATTTATCATTTAAATTGAGATTTGACAACCTTTGAGAATTAAAGGGGGCACTGTTAATAACTGTGCTACAACTGCAGGTGCAAACTGGAATTGACCTGGGCAACTTGGGTGTTTAATCACCTTAGGTAAAGATAAGTGTGAGAGAGGATGATTCTCAGGCTGGGCAAATGGGAAACAGGAGGAAGAACAGATTCAGGGGAGATGAGGAGTCCAGTTTTGGTCAGGTTGAATATATGAGTATAAAAATTCAAACTTAAGATATATTGACATCACTTTTGCTTTTGTTGTTGTTGTTTTGTTTTTGTTTGTCTAACCAATTTCTGTTTTTGCACATGTGGTTGAAGTGTGGCCATGCCCAGGTGATAACTCAGTCCAGTGCAGACGTTAGACTTCCAAGTTGGAAAGTGGGTGCTTATTGTGGAGCATGAGTCAAAGCTGGATCCTTTTGAGAGGGTGATTCAGGGCAGGGTAAGACTGGGGAAGTGAACATCATTACCAAGTAAGATGTTGGTTAGCAGGAACTAGCATGGGTTGGTACTGGTCCTCGGGAATCACTGTAAAGAGGACAGAGTACAAAGGCCAACAGAGAAGGAACGGTTGAAGATTCCTCCAGAAACGAGTACTGTATTAACAGAAGTGGAGGTGGGGCAGGGAGAGGGATTGCAGGGTCAGATGTGTAAGTCTTCTCCATTGGTGCCTGCTTAGGCCCCTGGACTGTCTGCTGTGATTCCTTGATGATGCTTGAGGCTCTTGAGACTTGCTAAAGGATTGTTGTTGTTAGGTGCCATCAAGTGGGTTCCAACTCATAGGGACCCTATGTACAACAGAACGAAACTCTGCCCGGTCCTGCACCATCCTCACAGTCGTTGTTATGCTTGAGCCCGTTGTTGCAGCCACTATGTCAATCCATCTCGTTGAAGGTCTTCCTGTTTTTTGCTGACTCCCTACTAAGCATGATGTCCTTCTCCAGGGACTGGTCCTTCCTGATAACATGTCCAAAGTACCATGAGATGAAGTCTTGCCATCCTTGCTTCTATTGAGAATTCTGGCTGTACTTCTTCCAAGACAGATTTGTTCATTCTTCTGGAAGTCCATGGTATATTCAGTATTCTTCACCAACACTATAATTTAGCAACTATGCTAAAGGATAGTTAAATTCTAATCATTAGTAAAGGCTAATCTCAATTTATTTAAAAAAAAAATTCAGTTGTTGTAAGCTCTTGGAGATCTCTTCTCCCAGAATGTTTCTGTATTTTAATCAGAAAATTCTTTCTTTCTTGATCAAAGATGGAAAAGTGAAAGAAAGAAGAAATTAGAATCAAATATTGAAGTTAATACTATCTGTATTTGAATACTTGGAAGATTTTCCTAATGTCTTGATTTTGATGGAAATGTGAGGAAACAAGAAGAGAGTTTGCTATGGAAAGTTGGTTTGCATCATTTACTTAAAGTTCCCACAGTCTTGATTATTATGGTACTCTCTCAGTGTTCTGGTCGAATAATAAAAACTATAACATCTTCTCTTTTTTTCACTTTTATGGACTTACGTTTGCATGTTTAACATGGCATGGCATTACCATAACGTTTGCATCTTCTAAAGATAATTCAGTTGCCCTCTTCCCTGATGATGCAAATTTCTAGTTTGTAGCATTTTTTTTCTTCTCACCCAGTTTCCCAATTAGCACCTTGTTAGCTGCACACCTGCTGCACTGAATATCGTATTGTGCCATTTAACCTTTTTCAAGAAAAAAGAAGACAATGAAAAACATACTCTTTATCTGTTAATTTACCATCAAAGGAAGTGATGGCTCTGGATATGGAGCCTCTGTGTCACTGCTGGTTGGGAGAACCTGCCCTGATTATTTAATAGATTCTAGAAATAGAACGAGAAAGATGATTGACAGGCCCGTGGAACCAGGGAGAACATCTGCACAGTCAGAGCAGCTGTGCACACATTTCCAGCTCCAGATCACAGAGATCATGGCTGATGAGTGAACTGTTCTTCCATTAGTTTCTGTACCTTTCTCTATGGAAGAGGACAGAGGCACTGCCACTGCTATGCCACTCTGCAGTAATGTTTGCTTACCATCTCATTCTGTAATTAGCTGTATTTCCTGCGATAGAAGATAAGTAGATACGCTGGCTGTTTTGTTTACAGATTTTTCATCAAGATGCAGTAACTTTACAATTAAATGGTTATTCATTTATTATACTTACTTTCACATAGTGCATCTATTAAAGGCAAATATGCAACCATTAGTATGTAAATTGAACTTGGGCACTAAACAAATGAGGTAGAGCCTCAAACATTATTTACTGAGTAATTAGTTTTAGTGGAATCAGAGGAGTGCCAATAGGAATGTATAAAATTATGCATGGTGGGCCTGTGGACTTCATTTTGGCCTGGCTTAATTCATGCCTCTTTTGTGACTTATAAGGAGTTCTGGTGGTGCAGTAGTTAAAGTGTTCAGCTGCTAACCGAAAGGTCGGCGGATCGAACCCACCAGCTGTTCCTTGGGAGAAAGATGTGGCAGACTGCTTCCATAAAGATTACAGCCTTGGAAACCCTATAGGGCAGTTCTCCTCTGTCGTACTGGGTCACTATGAGTCAGAATCTACTCGACAGCAATGGGTTTGGTTTTGGTTTGTGACATTTGGGCGAAATACCTTCATTGCAAGATGATGTGCATGCTTTCTTAGTTATTAAGTAATAATAGACAATTAATGGAAAAAAATTGTTGAATCATATCTTTAAAAAAAAATCTCCCAGAAATGCATAGAGAATCTTCCCCCTCTGAAGCAACAGAGGTTGAAAAGAAGACACAGTGAGACCTCAGTTAGGGTTCTCCAGGCTTAACGTTCTCAGAGACCTGTGGTTGCAATGCCCTCTTCCCCTTCTCACCATCATGGCAGCCTCCTGACCGCCCTTCTACATCCCCAGGTGACTCAGGCGCCTGAATGGTTTTCTCTCCACCTTTCTAGGAACAATGCCAAAAGACTTGGCCTCCTGCAACGCAGGAGTTTTTGATTGTGGCAAACTACACACAACATAAAAGTCGTCATTTAACCATTTTCAAGTGTTCAGCCCAGTAGCATTAATTACACATACAATGTTGTACAGCCATTGCCACTATTTGTTTCCAAAACTTTTTCATCACCCAAACAGAAACTCTGTGCACATTGAGCAATGATTACCTATTTCTCTTCCCCTAGCCCATGGTAGCCACTAACCTACTTTTTGTCTCTATATATTTGCCTATTCTACTTATTTCATCTAAGTGGAGTCACGAAACATTTGTCCTTTTGTGTCTGACTTGTTTCACTTATAAAACTTATTTCATAATGTTTTCAAGATTCATCCATGTGTACCATGTATGTTAGAACTTCATTCCTTCTTATGGCAGAATAATACTCCCTTGTACCATATTTTATTTATCCATTCATCTGTTGAAAGCCCTTATAGTGCAGTGGTTAAGCACTCAGCTGCTAACCATAAGGTTGGTGGTTCGAACCCACCAGCCACTCTGCTGGAGAAAGATGTGACAGTCTGTTCCTGTAAAGATTTCAGCCTTCGAAACCCTATGGGGCACTTCTACTTTGCCCTATAGGGTTGCTGTGAGACGGAATCCATTAGTTGGCAGGGGGTTTGGTTTTGGGTATTCATCTATTGATGGACTCTTGGATTGTTTCTACCTTTTAGCTATTATGAATAATGTCGCAATGAGCATTAGTATACAAGTATCTATTTGTGTTCCTGCTTTCAAGTCTTTTAGGTGTATACCCAGGAGTGAAATTGCTGGGTCATATGGTAATTCTACGTTTAACTTTTTGAGGAACTGCAAAACTATTTTCCACTGGAACTACACCCCTTTTACATTCTCACCAGCAATAGAGGAGAGTTCCAGTTTCTCCACATCCTCCCAACAATTGTTATTTCTGTTTTTTTGATAATAACCATTCCGGTGGGTGTGAAGTAGTATTTCATTGTGGTTTTGATTTGCATTTCCCTAATGACATTGAAGGAGCCTTGGTGGCACAGTGGTTAAGCATTCGGCTGCTAACCAAAATGTTGGCAGTTTGAATCCACCAGCTACTGCTTGGAAACCCTATGCAGCAGTTCTACTCTGTCCTATAGGGTCACTGTGAGTTGGAATTGACTCTATGGCAACGGGGCAACAGGTTTGGGTTTGGTTTGAATGACGTTGAAAGGAGCCCTGGTGGCTCAGTAGTTAAGCACTCAGCTGCTAACAAGAGGTCAGTGGTTCAGATCCACCCAGTGGCTCCATAGGAGAAAGATGTGGCAATCTGCTTCCATAAAGATTACAGCCTTGAAAACCCTATGGAACAGTTCTGCTCTGTCCTATAGTGTCGCTATGAGTCAGAATCGAGTTGACGGCACACAACAAAAACAGTGACACTGAGCATCTTCTCATGGGCTTATTGGCCATTTATATATCTTTTATGGAGAAATATCTATTCAAGTTTGTTGCCCATGAAAAAGAACAATCTCCAGGAAGTATTGCTAAGGGGAAGAATTTTAAAAATGCACTTTTAAAGTAAATATAGTATGCTCCCATGTGGATTTAAAAAATAATAGATACACACATATCTGCATTCACAGAAAATCCCTAGAGAAATGTGCAAGAAACTGTTAACAGTGGTTCATCTGGGCAGGGTGACTAGTGGTCTGGGTTGTAAGGGAGATGTCACTTAGACTTCATACCCTTTTATAACATTTGAATTATTTACCATGTGCATGTATTACATACTTGGCTGTTTTACACTTGATATGATTTTTTGTAAATTTTTATTTTCATAAAAATTCAAACTTCTAGAAAAGTTGCAAGAATGATACAAGAAACATTCAAATACCCTTTCCTCAGAATCACCGATTATTTGAATGTATGTATATATGTACGTATGTAAAAGAGCCCTGGTGGCGCAGTGGTTAAGCTCATGGCTGCTGAGAGGTTGGCAGTTTGAACCCACCAGCTGCTCAGTGGAAGAAAGATGTGGCAGTCTGCTCCCTTAAAGATTATGGCCTTGGAAACCCTATGAGGCAGTTCTACTTTGTCCTGTAGGGTCACTATGAGTTAGAATCAACTTGATAGCAAATTTTTTTTTTTTAATGTATGTATGTAGGAGTCCCTGGGTGATGCAAACAGTTAACGTGCTCAACTGCTAATCGAAAGGTTGGAGATTTGAATCCACCCAGAGTTACCTTGGAGGAAAGGCCTAGTGACCTACTTTTGAAAAATCAACTATTGAAAACCCCATGGAGCACAGTTCTACTCTGACACACATAGGGTCACCATGAGTCAGAGTCAACTTGATGGCAACTGGTAGTGGTAGGTATGTATATACATATGTGTATATGTGTGCATGTATACATATATGTATGTGTGTATATACACACACATCCTGAAATGTTCGGGAATAAGTAGGAGACACATGCTGTTTTCTCCTAAATACATTAGCATGTATGTTCTAAGAATGAGAATATTTTCTTATATAACCACAGTACAGTTAATGAAGTCAGAAAATTTCTTGATTCAATATCTAATCCATAGTCCATATGCAAATTTTGTCAGGTGTCCATAATGTCCTTCATTGCTATTTTCTTCTCATTCCAGAATCCAATACAATTTCATATGTTACATTAGTTGTCATATCTTTTTGGCCTCCTTTAATCTGGAATCATTACTCTTCTTCCCTTTGTAAATAATAGTTTATTGATAGAGGGTACTCTGAATATCTTAAGTCTGATCGAACTTTCATTGACAGGTTTTAGTTTCCATTAATGATATTTACAAATTAATATTTATGACATTCTACTCTAAGGAAGAGCTTTCCCTTCTCCATTTATTTTTTTACTGATCTGTTTATATTAGAAGGACTTATAGATTCTTATTTAATAACGGGCCCTGGTGGCACAGTGGTTAAAGTACTTGGCTGCCAACTGAAAGGTAGGTGGTTTGAACCCACCAGCTGTTCTACAGAAGAAAGATGTGGCGGTCTGCTCCTGTAAAGATTTCAGCCGTGGAAACCCTATAGGGTTGCTGAGTCAGAATCAACTCTATGGCAGTGTTTTTTTTTTTAATTCAATGGGTTATAATGCATTATTATCATTATTTATTCTGAACCTATAATTTCCCCAGAGTTGGCCAGTGGGAGCCCCTTCAGCCTGCCTCCTATATCTTTTTAACTTGCCTCCAGGATTTTCTGGGGTAATTGAAAATGCTGTACATTTTGATAGGGGTATGGGTTAAAAGGATATATACATCTATCAAAACCCATAGAAATATACACTTAAATTTGTCTCTTTTGCTGTATGCAAATTTTACCCCCTTCAAAAAAAAGACTAAAAAATATTGAGCTTGTTAGTAGGGTCTTTTTTGCTGTATTATAGATGAGCAATTATGAAGTTACCTTCTATGTATTCTAGCTTGAGCAAATGAGTATATATATTGAAAATAAAGGAGTCAGATTTCTCACTGTTGAAGAAAAGAGTTATAGATATGGAAAAAGTTATATATCCTGGTTGTTAGATAAGAATCAGAGATATCCATATAAACTCATGGTTTTTTAGATAGTATAAATATGTGTATGTTTGTGTGTATGTTTTTCCTCTCCCTAGCCCTGCTCACTTCGAGGGCCTAGAAGCAATGACACCCCGGTAGCAGTGAGCAGACTTAGAGCCCAGATCTTTGTCTCTAAATATCATTCTTCACTAAAAGAAATCAGAACTCCTTGGAAAAAAAGACTAATTCCAGGGCCGGTACAGGGAAAACCTAAGATGAGCTTGGAGCATCTTGTTAAACTTGATGTGATTTTGTGATTTTCTTCCTTCACAATCATTTCTGAATGCTCTTATTACATTTACTTGTTCTTCAAACTGCTTACCAAAACTATAGGAGAGCGAGACCAGGGGGTCTTTGATAAGCATAGAGCCAGAAAGCAGAATATGTCAGCATCTTGCAGTAGCTTTTGTTAAAAAAAAAAATTCAGTTGCCATTGCATCTTTTATAAGATGTCCTCTTGCAGATATTAATCTTAGTTGATATTTTCTGAAATTTGATAATATTTCCATTCCATTTAGATAAGAGTAAATAGTATTTAAGTCCTCTGGGGTCACACCTGTTCAGTGCTTATGTCCAAGAGTGAGATCACAGCCAGAGCGCCAGCATACCGCTCCCTGGCCCACCCTCCGCAGTTCAGGCAACAGCCCATTCTCACTGGGAAAGGGCAGTGCTCAAGAGGAAGCTCTAGACTGTGGTGGGGCCTGTGCTCAAGTGCTTGTTGTGCTTCCCTTCACGATGTCTGACCTGCATGCACTCCAGGTGTGACTGGCCACAGTGCAGCTCGTGTACACAGGGTGGAGGAGTGGACTGTATTACTTTTTCAATTAAAAGAAGTTATTTAAAAGAGAGATGCAAAGATCAATAAAGATAAATAAACAAAAGAGTGCCAGACTGCCTGGGTTGAAATCCCAACTCTACCATAAACTACATATGAGATTTCTCTGGGCCTGTTTTCTCACCTGTAAAATGGGGATAATATTAATCCCAACCTATAGGATAAGGTTGTGAAGAATAACGGGTTAAACACACATGACATCCTTAGCACAGTGGCTGACATAGAGTACACACTCAATAGATCTTGTTAACTATAGATGTAAAATGTCTGTTAAAAAAACCAAAAAACCAAACCTGTTGCCGTTGAGTTGATTCTGACTCATAGCAGTCCTATAGGACAGAGTAGAACGGCCCCATAGTGAATATATAAAATAAATTCTTTACATATATTTAAATGATTATATCAAATGCTTGTATATAAAAAAATTTCTCCTCTTTCCCTGTTAGAGTTACTTTATGTACTTAAATGTACTCTATGTAAGTGCAAATGTACCAAAAACATTTTTCACAACTCTTACTTTTTTATCAGAATGGTGTTCCCCACAAATTGGATAAATACTGAGATTTTAATGCCTATTGTCTGGGTTCAGAAGAAGGGCTAGGATATTTTTCAAAGCCCCATTTGCCCATTTGAACATGCTTTACATTCTATGCGGAGGGAGGTGAGCGCCTGAGAGTCTGAGACCAGCAGCTTAAGCCTTGTTGAATCATTGATGATTTCTTTTTGGTGGTCGCTTTTCTGTAAACAGATAAGCAATCACTCACCATGACAACACTGTTACTTGATGGTGCAAGTAAGACTTACACATACCTGCAAATCAATTTAAAAATAAGTAGATAAATGTATATATCTATCAAAACCCATAAAAATATACACTTAAAATTTGCCTGTTTCACTGTATGCAAATTTTACCCAAAAAAAAGAAAGACTGTAAAAAAATAGATTTTTTAAAAAAATATATTACACTCCCATTTGGGATCAAGTACTCATCCTATCTTGATTTGTCATTTTTTGCCATTAGTTTCATCTCCTTTTTCTCTGTCAGAAGGTAGGGCTCATAGGACAAAAAGGAGAAGGTAAAGTTTAAGGTCCATTTGGCTCTCTGGATTGCCTTACCCTGGTGCCCTATGGTTAAGCGCTTGGCTGCTAACCGAAAGGTTGGCAGTTCGAACCCACTAGCAGCTCTGTGGGAGAAAAGACCTGGCAGTCTGCTCCTGTAAAGAGGTATAGCCTTGGAAACTCTATGGGATAGTTCTACTCTGTCCTATAGGGTCACTATGAGTTGGAATCCGCTTGATGGCAACAGGTTTTGTTTTGTGTTTGTCATGGTTTGAATTATGTCCCCCCAAAAATACGTGTATCAATTTGGCTGGGCCATGATTCCTGGTACTGTGTGATTTTCGTATACGTTGTAAACCTGCCTCTATGATATTAATGAGGGAGGATGGGTGGCAGTTGTGTTGATAAGGCAGGACCTGATCTACAAGACTGGATTGTGTCCTGAGGCAATCCCTTGAGATATAAAAGACAGAAGTGAGCAGTGAGATGGGGGACCTCATATCATCAAGAAAGCAGTGCTGGGAGCAGAGCGCGTCCTTTGGACTGGGGTCCCTTCTCAGAGAAGCTCCTAGTCCAGGGGAAAACGGCCGACAGAGAGAAAAAGCCTTCCCCTGGAGCTGACACCCTGAATTTGGACTTTTAGCATACTTTGACTGTGAGGAAATAAGCTTCTCTTCGTTAAAATCATCCACTTGTGGTATTTCTGTTATGGCAGCGCTAGATGACTAAGACAGTGTTTTTTTTTTTTATTTTCCATTTGAAGAAACTGAGGCTCCAAGGCGTTTTTACTATACTGTAGTCTAGTTGGCCAGAAAGACAACCACACAGAAACAAATCACCCCATCTGAACAGCTTTACCTCCTGTCTCACCCCACCTAAAGCCCATTCTTATCCAGAAACCGAAATGGCCAGCAGCAGCATCCACTGTGTTGCTCTGCAGCCTCACTGTCCTTATTTGTAAAGTGGGAGTAATATCTCCCCTACTTATAGAAGTAACTGAGATCTTGCATGTGAAATAATTTTATGTTCTAGGGCAGTACTGAACAGAGCTATCAAGTTGTAAGTTATCATTATACTTCTGGAGACCTTTATTCATGATGTGAAGGTTGGGAAAGCCATTTGTCAGGAGAGAGGCTCATCCTCCCTGTCCCAGGTAGCCCTGTTCACTTCCAAATGGAATACTGGTTTGATTCCTGGTCAATGTACCTCATGTGTAGCCACCACCTACCTGTCAGTGGAGGCTTGCATGTTGCTATGATGCTGAATGGATTCCAGTGGAGCTTCCAAACTAAAATGGACTAGGAAGAAAAGCTTGTCAATTTACTTCCAAAAATCAGCCAGTGAAAACCCTATGGTTCATAGCAGTCCATCCCCCAGCTGATCATAGGGATGACGCTGGACCAGGCAGTGTTTCGTTCTGTTGTGCATGAGGTTCTCCATGAGTCAGGGCCCAACTCAGTGGCAGCTAACAACAACAACGAGAGTTATAGAGGTAAATATCTATCAATATATAAATTAGTAGAAAATACAGGTTGCCAAAAACCAAATTTGTTTAGTGTAAAGGTAAACAAAACCTTTGGGAAAGTTATATAATCATTGATTCTGAAAAGTTAACCCCTTGTGTACATGGAATGATTAAGAATTTGGAACCACAGCGGCATAGCAGAGTTTACAGGAAGGCAAAAGAGAACATGGTTTTTTGTTTCAATGTTCTCAGCCTAAAGATGTGCAGAACAGAGGGCAAAGAGCCATTTTCATCACTGCATTGGCAGCATCATTGCTTACTATCCATTCATTGAGAGCCCAGCCCATGGGTGGATCCCAGTCTGAACTCAGCAGTGGGGTGGATCCCGGTGTGAGCCCAGCCCTGGGGTGGATCCTGGTGTGAGCCCTGCCCTGGGGTGGATCCCCGTGTGAGCCCTGTCCTGGGATGGATCACAGTGTGAGCCCAGCCCTAGGATGTATCTCGATATGAGCCCAGCACTGGGCTGGATCCTGCCTTAGAGAGTATCCTGTATAGCTAGAGAAAACCCACACAAGAGAAACAATTTCAGGACATTTAAGTGCTCTCTTGACTAGGAGTGCAAAAGGAAGTAAAAAATAAGAGCAAGAGAGAGAAAAGGGAGTAGAGCATAGTAGCCAAAAAAAAAAGTAGGTTTTCAGAAGGCTTTTATATGGGCTTTATTTTGCTTTTTTAAAAAAAAATCAGCCTGCTAGTGCTGCTGCTGAAGAAGCAGTCAGTTTTGTTGCGGAACATTGTCCCACAGGGTGCCATAACTCTCCGCGTGACACACAAACGGAATTTCCCAGTCAGGTGTGTGCGAGGCTGGGCGTGCTTACTGACTCTGCAGCTCCAGGTCTCTCCTCCAGCTGACAGCTGCATTGTGAAATCTGCTGCTGCTGTATTGCTGGTGTGGCGGGCAGGGGTGGAGGACATGGGCAGGTGTCCGGCTGTGTTGGGATGGGCACTCTTACTTCCTAATGCACTTTTTAAAATTATCATAACGTGTATCCATTTCAGATTTACTCCAGTAAATCAACAACGGACCCAGTTGCTAACATTATTACTACAAATAATGACTAACATTTATTAAGCACTCCACTGGGCTCACCCCTTTGGGAACAAGAGATAATGAAGAAAACCAAAGTCACAAGAGAAAGATTAGTCCAGAGGACTAATGGACCACAACTACTCCCGCCTCCACCAGACTGAAGTTGAGCACAACTAAATGGTGCCTGGCTACCACCACCGACTACTCTGACAGCGATCACAATAGAGGGTCCTACACAGAGCTGGAGAAAAATGTAGGACAAAATTCTAACACAGAAAAAGACCAGAAGCTCAAGTAGATACATGAGCCTAAATGGGCAGCTCCTGTCCAGAGGTGAGATGAGAAGGCAGAAAGGGACAGGAGCTGGTTGAATGGACATGGGAAATCTGGGGTGGAAAGGAGGAGTGTGCTGTCACAGTATAGGGAGAGAAACTAGGGTCACATAACAATGTGTGTGTAAATTTTTGTATGAGAAACTAACTTGAACTGTAAACTTTCACTTAAAGCACAAAAAAAAAAAAAGAAAAAGAAAAGAAAAAAAGACCAGACTTACTGATCTGACAGAGACTGGAAAAAACCCGAGAGTATGGCCCCTGGACACCCTTTTAGCTCAGTAATGAAGTCACTCCTGAGGTTGACTCTTCATCCAAAGATTAGACAGGCCCATAAAACAAAACGAGACTAAAGGGGCACACTAGTCCAGGGGCAAGGACTAGAAGGCAGGAGAGGACAGGAAAGCTGGTAATAGGGAACCCAAGGTCGAGACCGGAGAGTGTTGACATGTCGTGGGGTTGTTAACCAATGTCATAAAACGATAGGTGTACTGTTTAATGAGAAGCTAGTTTGTTCTGTAACTTCATCTAAAGTACAATAAAAAAGGAAAAAACCAAAAATTCAGCCATTGAAAACTCTGTGGAGCAGTTCTTCTCTGACATATATGGGGTCACCATGAGCTGAAATCAACTCGACAGCAGCTGGTTTTAATGGGCTCTAGGAAATAAGTGTGCTGCAGTGTCTGGTGATTTCCAGCCCTCACTCACTCATCCTTAGACCAGTGACACTCTTTAAACAAACATCAGTGAATGAGTGTT
The DNA here is from genome assembly GCF_000243295.1 of Trichechus manatus latirostris. NCBI lineage: Eukaryota > Metazoa > Chordata > Mammalia > Sirenia > Trichechidae > Trichechus > Trichechus manatus. Next base: position 1,305,999 of record NW_004444124.1, on the reverse strand, counting down.
CCGTATGCCCAATGCATAATTCTCATGCTTAAGATACAATCATTGTAAAAACGAAAATGGTTCAATATGCCAGATAAATCCCTTGTCTTCCTTAGTGATCTTAATCTGTAAAAGAAACGAAATTAGAATAAAGAAGAATATTTCTAGCTGAAGTTACATTTTTGGTTAAGTCCCAGACCTCAGGAAACCCAGTGTAGGCCACAGGTACTTACTGAGTGCCCACTGTGGGGGCCTCCTGAGGAGAGGCCCTTTGCAGGACTTGCAGAAGAATTATATATGCTTAAATATGCATGGTTTTTGCCTCAGTTTCCCCATTTTTTAAATAGGAATTTTGTGTACATGGAGAGAACTATAGATGCCATTTAAATTATTAACAAATCAGATTGTTCAGGAGCTGGAGCCAGCTCTCTACCTCTCTCCCATATTTACAATTAGATTTATTTACTTACCATATCCTAACATCATGTTTCCAGGCATAGTTCTCTGTGCTTTGTGAAGACTGACTTATTTAATCCTCATATAACTCTATTGCATAGATACTGTTAATATCCCAGTCTTACAGATGAGGAAACTGAGACCCAGAAAGTTAAATCATAGACCCAAGGCCACACAACTGTAGCAGGAAGTGGGGAACCAGGTTTTGAACTCAGGCAGTCTGTTTCATACTCTTAACCAATACATGTGATACACCTGGCAATCTTTTCTGCCCCTGCCCAGCACAGACAAGTAGCCATTTTCACTTCACTGGGAAAATCTTAATTGGATGGATTCTGTTTTGTGTCCCTAAATATGAGGCATTTTGCGTTTATTTCTTGAGGAAATTACTGCAAAGGGTTAAATGCCGTTTTCATTCAACTTGTGGTGGAATTCAGAAGCAAAAAGAGGGATATTCCAGGAGACATCGCTACCATTTCTATTAAGGAATAGCCACCAGCTGTAGCTCCTACACACACACACACACACACACACCCAC
>NW_004444124.1:1290784-1304926 GCF_000243295.1 Trichechus manatus latirostris | reverse complement strand
CACCCACACACACACACACACACTCCACACCTGAGTTTGCAGATAAGGGTGTGAGCAGACTGAGTTTCTAGAAGCCTGCAATGGTAAGAAGTTAGTTCCCGCCCCTCTGGCTGTTTGTACCATTCCATAACCAGAATTCTCCTTTTCCCTCCTCCTTTTACTTTCATGAACGCATTTGTCCATGCTGTGAGAAAGAAATAGCAGAATTTACCAGACTCTGAAAGAATTGGGCAATTTTTGTAACATCATCACCTCCCCCCTCCTTACCTCACCACCATGAATACAAACCAACCAACCTCTTGGTCTAACTTTTCAAGAAACTCAGCTATCCATATTCCAGCCATATCTTCAAGTTCTTAGATCTCTCTGGATAAGAATTTTTCATATATTTTAAAAGAGATTTTTAAAGCCTTTTTGAAGTAAATTCCTCTTTCTCTTCCTCTCTCCTCCCTCCGTCTCTCTTCCTCCTCTGTATGTGTGTGTGTGTTTTAAATGTGTCCTTTGGAGAAGAACTATCTTAGGTTCTGTCAGAGGCACATTTCTTTGATGCCTATTTTATCAGTGTGTTTTTTTTTACCTTCCATAGATGTGTCTCGGCCCCCAAATAGCATTTAATGAAGAAGTCTTCGAAATAAGTCTGTGAAAACAAAAGCTACTTTATTCCTCATCTGCATTAACAGCAGCTCAAGAAACTCATCTGTAAAATGTATAATTAGAAAACAGGAGGACTGTTACTGCATGTGCCCGAGTGTGGCTAGATATAGATGATGTCAATAAAATCCTGCTTTCCAGTCCCTTTTTCTCTGATCAGAATAAGAATTAGTTTACGTGGAAAGGAAATGACAAGAGGCAGCAGAGGGAGGAAAAATGCATTATTATTATTGTAATATCCTTCTTCCCATATTCTTTTTTATACCAAAACATGGTGCTACAGAGCTTTAGGGATAACTATATATAAAAAGAAAGCAGAATTTGTGGGGGGAAATAAATGTTTACTTTTTTGTAGACAGAATATAAAAACCATCCATATTTCTGTTTTAAAGACTATGTGTCCTCAGGATTGGCCCTGGTTGTATTATAGCCCTAGAAGTCTCTTATAATATATTGTCTATAAGCCACCATGGTTGAGGAATAGGCTCAGTCAAGATGAGTGGCTAATTGGGAGCTATATGACCAACCATGTGACTAATTTACAAATGACTGATAGAGAACAAAATGCATTTAATATAAAAAAACTATATTGACCATAATTAAATTTCTATTTAATTGGTACATTAGCATGTTGCAGCACTTTAGGATGTGTTTCAGTTAAAAAGCGAAAAGCTACTCACTTTTTTTTTTTTTAAATATTAAATGCATCAGATGCAGTTTGTTCTCTTATTTACTTGCTTGGTATCTCTTTGACCTCTGTCAACTCATTTGACCCCTTTGGGCCTCATGTTCTTCATCTGTAAAATGGGAATGTAATGATTCCTAATTCTCAAAGGTTATATTGAGGAATATGTAAAGCCATGAATGTCAGAATATCCTCTACATGTTAGATTGGTTTTTGTTACCTTGCTGTTACAGATATGGAGCCCTGGTAACAGAGTAGTTAAGAGCTTGGCTGCTAACCAAAAGGTCAGCAGTTCGAATCCATCAGCCACTTCTTGGAGGCCCTATGAGGCAGTTCTATTCCGTCCTATAGAGTCACCATGAGTTGGAATCGACTATGGCAACGGTTTTGTTTTTTTTTAATTACATATATGCATAGTGGTAGTTAATGGGATTTCAGACTAACAGGATTTATAACAACAGAGTTTATTTTAATTGAGGAGATTCCAGGTTATTGAGGTAAAGGTGGGATCATAAGCTAATGGATTTCTCTAAATGAAATATTATGTCCAAAAATATAAGGTTTGCAAACATTAGATTTGTTTTGCAAAATCTGTATTGCGTATCCCAGGATTACAAGTTTGGATTCAGCTGGCTCCAAACCCATCCTTTACACCACAGCACTTCCCGTGCTATGTTCCTTACAAAAGAAGATTTCATGGCTGAGTTTGGAGACATGGCTTCCCTTTCTTGGAGATTCACAAGGCCCATTAGTATTTTTAAAGTTCTGATAAGTCTTCTAGTAAGAAATCTGAACCAGCATTTCCCAAACTTATTTGACCATGGAACCCTTTCGAACATAACATCTATTAACATTCTTCAGGTCTAACGCACCATACCGCCTCAACATTCTCATTTGTAAAAAGGGACAATAATATTTATTTCATAAACCAAAACCAAATGATTCTGACTCATGAGAACCCCATGTGTTACAGAGTGAGTGGGTTCAAACCACCAAACTTTTGGTTATCAACCAAGCACTTAACCGCTGTGCCACCAGGGCTTCTATTTATCTCATAGGTTTGCTGAATAAGATGATACATGTTTTAAATACATATTGTTAAATGAGATACTGTATGTAAAGGATGATAGCACATTGAAAAACATGTAAAACTCTGATTTAGAGGTGGTGGGAGGAGGCTGGATTGGAAGCACTTGTAGGCTCCTGTGGTTGCCTCCTGGCTCTTGTACAACAGTGAAGACAGTGAAGCAGCCTGGCCTCTTTGTGAGCGCTTTTTCCCTTCCTGGGAGGTGTTGTTGTTTGATGCCATCAAGTTGATTTTTGACTCCTAACGACCCCATTTAACAGAGTATAACTGCTACATAGGGTTTTCTTGGCTATAATCTTTATGGGAGCAGATTGCCAGGTTTTTCTCCCGTGGAGCTACTTGGGTGGGTTCAAACCGCCAACCTTTGTGCTGGCAGCTGACTGCAAACTGTTTACTCCAGCTAGGCTCCTGCAGTCAAGACTGTTATTGTTATTAGGTACTGTTGAGTTGATTTCGACTCATAGCAACCCTATAGGACAGAGTAGAATTGCTCCATAGGGTTTCCAAGGAGCGACTGGTGGATTCGAACTGCCGACTTTTTGGTTAGCTGTCTTAGTCATCTAGTGCTGCTCTAACAGAAATGCCACAAGTGGATGGCCCTAACAAAGAGAAGTTTATTTTCTCACAGTCCGTCCAGTAGTCTACGAGTCTAAATTCAGGGCATCAACTCCAGGCGAATGCTTTCTCTGTCAGCTCTGGAGGAAGGTCATCAATCTTCCCTTGGTCTGGGAGCTTCTCTGCGCAGGAACCTCAGGTCCAGAGGACACGCTCTGCTCCCGGCACTGCTTTCTTGGTGGTATGAGGTTCCCATGTGTCTCTGCTCTCTTCTCTTATATCTCGAAAGAGATTGGCTTAAGACCCTATCCAATCTTGTAGATGTCCTCAGTATAACCTCATCATAGTGATAGAGTTGACAACACATAAGGAGATCACATATAACCTCAACATAGTGATAGAGTTTACAACACATAAGGAAATCACATAAGATTACACAATCATACAATACTGGGAATCATGACCTAGCCAAGTTGACCTATTTTGGGCGGACACAATTCAATCCATGATAGCAGCCGATCTCTTAACCACTGTGCCATCAGGGCTCCATACTTACGGTCACCAATTCAAATATGTGCAGGCACCAAGCAGGGTCCCAGTGTGAAGATTATGGGGAGGTCGGTAGCGTATTGCCAGCCTCATTGATGGGGAGCCACAGCTGTTGACTTGTGGGAGTGCCAGCCCTATGTTGCCACATCTTCCAATTTTTAAGAGATGAGTTAGAAATCCAGGTGGTGTAAAATTTCCTGATTTTCAAATGTAGATAAATCCTTCTGATTAAAACACAAAACAACCTCGCTGTTTGGCCCAGGAGCTGCCAGTTTTGTAACCTCTGCATTAAAAGCAAACTTCTGGACGTCTCCCCTGATGAGATTATGGGGGTTACTTTCTCCCTCCCCTGCCATGTTGCCCACCTTTCAGCTTTGCTCTGACACCTGCCCTTTCCCCAGCTAAGAGCAAAGGAGACCCATTTCTTGTGTTAAGCTAATGGGCCCCCTTACTTCTGCCTACTGGGTCTCTGTCCTGTGAGTACACCTGCCCTTGTCATCACTGATGGCCCAGGAGGTGCAGGCTCTGTGTAGGGTCTTTTGCATGTAATTCCTTGTAAGGATCCCTCTGCCTAATCCCTGTGGCAGGAGTTAGGTAACTCAGGTAACTGACTGAGTCAGGTCTCCAGCCAAGGGCTGTCTGAACCCAAAGGCCACGCCTGCTTCGTTCTCCACACCCTGCTACCCTTCTTCATGTTCACACCCGGACTCGAGTTGCCAGCTCCTCGGGGGACCTTTCCTGGGATTTAATAATTTATTTGATTACACTTTTCTTGAGGGTCTCTCGTGACAGTTGTCAGTCTTCAAGACAGTACGCATTTAGACTTCAACAACCTAACGCTGACCCTCCTTGTCCCGTCTCTGTCAAGACTGGTGCGTCTCGCAGCTCTCTGAGCAGCTGTGTCATCTGATTTAGCTTTATGAAATGATCACTGTGCCTGGCTCAATGCCTAGGAACTAGAGCCAGGAGGCCTGGGTTCCAGTCTCAGCCCTGCAGCTTCCCATCTGCAATCCTGGGCGAGTTCCTTCACTTCTCCGGGCGTCTGTTTCCTCATCTGTAAAGCGAGGATAATAAAAGTATACACCTCCTAGGCTGGTATGAGGATTCAGTGCAAAGCAGCACTAGGACAGTGCCTGCTACATAGCAGGAGCTCCATAAATGTTAATGGTCATTATTAGTGGGCTTGAGATTGTTAGCCTGGCTCAGAAAATGAGTTTATCTTTAGTAATAATCTTCTCTAGAATAATATAAGAAGCATCTATTATTTTGAAAACAGCCAGAACCCTGCACCTTTGCCAAGCAGTCTCGGGGTTTTAGAGCACTCGCAGGCGGAATCCGTCGCCCCTCCAGATGTGCTGGGCTGCAGCAGCCTACTGCAGTGATTTCTTTGGTGTTAGATGAAACGTGGGAACAGGCCAGACCTGGGAACACTGGTGTTATCAGGTTGAGATTCCAGACGCTGAGATTGGGTGCACGTAATCAACAAAATATTTTATGAAAATGGATGCTGAGTATGTACCCTCTTGGTAAATCACTGTCTGGAAGTACGTATTTTATTTTTCTCCATTTTATGGATAAATATATATCAAATAGACTTTTGTGCATAGATGCAGAACACATTTACAAAATGGAATATTCCTTGCACATAAAATGAGCTAGTACCTCTTAGTGGTTAGAAGCACAGACCTGGATGCCAAGCAGATGGGGTTCATGTCCCAGCTCCACTGCTGAATAGCTGTGGGACTTTGAGTAAGCCACTTGTCTTCTGTCAGTTTCTGTTTCTCCGGCCATAAACTGGGAAGCTAAAAAGGTTGTTCTGAAGATGAAATGTCAAAATGTATGTAAGGTGCTCAGCTCAGTGCCTAGCACATTGTAAGTGCTCAATAAATGTTAGATGATATTTAAAGTTGACAGCGGTACCGATTTGGGTCTCAGTGTGGCACAAGTGATGGTGAAGAATGATGTCATCATTAGCCATGTGACCTTCTCCAGAGTGAATTAGCATAATTTATTAGGCTGGAGCCGTGGTTCCCAACACTGTATATGCATCAGAATCCCCGGTAGAGCTTTTAGGAAAGACCAAGGCCAGCCCTATCCCCAACATTTAGGTTCAGTTGGTTAGTGGCTCAGGCACCCAGACAGCCAGGTCAAGAACCTCTGGGCCAGAGCCCAGTGCCCCACAGCTAATGAGATCGTGGCCAGTCTCCGCCTGTGGCAGTCCCCTTGACTGTGTTTCTGTCTGCAGACGGCATCTTAGTATGGGCTAAGGGACAGGCTCGATGTGCAAGTATTCACGGACATCCCTCCCACCTCTGAGAAAATTATTCCCAGCATATAATCTGCACATAGGGGTTTAGGTAGGAGATGGGACCAATACACCTTTCCCATTCATCATTTATTCCTAAACCCACATATGTGGGGCCTCTTCCGATAGATTTTATGAGTCAGAAGAAGTATAGCCTTGTAAATTGTGCTGAGCTTGTCAACACTTTGATTTTCTTGGGGGAAAAAAAGTATTTTGCTTTACTTTTGCACACAGCCTGTCATATATTATGAGCATTTTTAGACCCTTCTCCTTCACTAAATTGTAAGCTCTTGTTGAAGAGTACCTATATCTTAGTCATTGTTAACTTCCCAACAGTTAAGTCATTGCTTTGCACATTGTAAGCATAAAGTAAAATTCCTGGTGAATTGAATTAACCATGACAAATTACTAACCAGTCATCAAGAAACGCTGTGAAAATTTATTCTATGATGTTTTAAGTTTTCTAAATCAGTAATATTTAAAAAAAAAAAAAGATAGGTATAAGAGAATAAATATGATTGCCACATTACGCTTTTAAAATAAACCCAGACTTCTCTTTACAGAGACTTTGGAAAGGGATGAGGGAACACTTTGGTGTTAATGCCATTTAACCTCAAATAGAGAGAACTTCACCCTTTCACTTGTTTTGACAAAACTAGAACTTGGGGAAAATAATGCCACACTTAAATGAAGCTAAGCTATCTAAAACTCACACTGAGGGGCCCAAGCAGCAATGGGAAGGAAGGTGAACCCACAACCTGAGAGATCCTAGACTGGGTCGTCAGTTTGTGTTTGAGAGTTGATTGAATATGAAAAGTAATCTTACATTAGCTCCGTGAGTTCCATCAACTTCTTTGAACTACCACTCTTTTAGGTATTGTGGGAAAGACCACAAAAACACAGGATATGAGTATGTTCTCATGAAGCTTGCTTCCAGCCTCAACTCTTTCTCATGACGGGCAATCTAGTTGCCTGCTGATAACGTCCACTTGAAAGTCCTGCTTGTGTTCCAAAGTCAACATATTAAACATGAGCTCAGCAGCCTGAGCTCTTAACAACTGTGCCACCAGGGCTCCATACTAAACATAGTACATCTGTTTCTCAGCATGTTGGAGCTTGAAGGAACCTCAGAAACTATCCCCTGGGTTTTGCTAATACAGCATTTTTGCTCAAGCGATTTCTTCCTGCTTCTCTCATTCGTGCCATGGATATTTGGTCAAATAGCCCCTGCCCTCATGAAGCAATTGGTAATACTTGCTTTTTGGATTCCCATAGCACTGTGATTGTACCTCTTTCCTTAAGTTAATCTTACCAACATTTAAATATTTAAATTCATCTAACCCACACCTATCTCCGTTACCCAGTTGTAAACTTCATGAGAAAAAGAAGAGTTTGCTAATCTTAGTGTCTACCATGTACTTTTCAGGTTTCTTTGCCCATTGTGTCCAATAAATATTTGATGAATGAATGAATGAAGAAAAAAAGAAAAATACAAAGATGGATTGATCTATGCCAAAGTGTGCTTTGCAAGCAATACATTTTGTAGAATTCATATTTTTATATCTCTAGTCTTTCTAGAATGTGCCATTTTTGCTTTGATTGGCTCCAACCTCTACTATCACTTGTAATACTTTAAAGCAGTTGAAATCTGTGGTGAGAAATAACAGTGGAAAATTCACCAACCTGCTGGCTCTGAAATAGACTCAGCCTCCAGACCAAACTCTCTCATTGTTTATCGGATTTATCTAGTGCCTTTACTTTAGTTGAGAGGGCATTTGCCAGTCACCTGAAGAGATCCCATATTGCAGCCACCCACAATCAATACCCAGTAATAAGGGGGGAAGAGAGCAGACCCTGTCTCAGCTGACATGGCCTCCCTTGCATCTCCCCTCATTTCCTTCCAGAAAGGAAGTTCTTCCACTTTATAAGACACACAGCCCTCCTCTGCTGCGTCAGGCCCCAAAGCAAGAGCCACCCAGGAGGGAGAACCCGACACTTAACTGGGCTTTGTTGAGGTAACAGCTGATGGCTTGAAGGGCTCATCTATCACTCTCACCCGCAGGGCCACTCAGCCCAGCCTCTGTTTACACCTCACCCTACAAGAGGCCTTCTAGCCCTCTAGCCTGCTTTTGCCTTATCTCCTTGTCACAATCAGAAAAAGGGTGAGCCAGCCCAAGCCTTCTGAGCAGTGACATGGTTCTGGTTCATTAGCAGCAGACAGAACAAGCCAGGCAGGTGGCATGCAGACAGACCTGCCTGAAGTGAGGTGGAACAAACGTATCTGCTCAAGGAAGCGCAGGGTGGTACAGCTCGCCCTGGGCCACTGCTCTTGGAAGGCTTACCACTGTGGCATCTCCACACGGGAGCCACACCTCTGCCTGCCTTACCTTCTGTCGACACCCCTAATGTAGGGGAGCCCTGAGGCCCCTCATCCCAGTTGAAGTGATACAGGTGAGAAACGCTTGAGAACGCACGGCAGATGCAACCCTCCCTCGGAGATGAGGGCCACTGTTCATCCCTTTATCCCCACCGCTTTCAGCCTCCCCCCAAAATAAATAAATATGAGGAATTTAGAACCACGGCAACTCAGCCAACAAGAAATTCTGGTGTATCTGGTTTGTCAAATCCCTGCTCTTCACTCTCGGCGGGAACCAAGGCTGCCTGTGTATCACCTGTCAAGTGGGCATAGCAGTGAGGCACAGCCAACCATTCTGAGTCCTCGGGTTATTTGGGGACGAAATTACTGAAAAACAGCCAACAGGGAAATATTTGATTCCATTTTATTCAGGTTCAAGCTAAGTGTCTTACAACACTGCAGGGCAGGGAGAAACCCTGGGGACAGGGAGTGGTTGAAGGGCTGGGTGCTGAGGAGAGAAAGAGCTATGTTCTCTGACTTGGTGCTGTTTATCAAATACAATTAATGATGGTCCCTCAGGGCAGCAGGCGGCTGGGCACACAGTGCCTCAACCTTTGGCCCAGAACCCTTGGGAGGGGTGTCACTGCCATGTGGCAGGTGTATGTGACGTGCCCACCCCCCGCCCCCAGCCTTCTTCCATCCAGCAGAAACCTTACCCCCTGATGCGAACTCCCAAGCCCCTCATCTTGCTTGAGTCTGTTGTGATGCCACTGAGTTTTATCTGAGAAAGGAAGAGAAAGAAAAAGATCATGGGTCTGGTGTCTTTTCCTTTGCAGAGGGAGAGGATACTCCAAGGATTGTGCTTGGGAAGTGTTTCAAATTCTAAGAGGAGATGGAGTTGGCACCTTTGCAGTTTCCCTAAATGAGCAGAGTATTTGTGCTTGATGCAACTTGGTTATTCCCCAGGCAACTTCTCACCACGCTTTTTTCTTTGTTTAGATTTATGTTGTGAGTTGGTTATTCTGGATCTTACCTGTGTAGTTGATTAGAATCTGCTGTGGTGACAGGGATGGAGACCACAGACTCTTCCTGGGAAATCTCTTTCTCCTTCTGTCTTAGGTGTTTTTCTCAGGGCCAGTCAGGAGACAGAAAACACACCAGTTTTTTTTTTTTTTCTTAAGCACAGAGGATTCCATATAAAGGTAACTGAAAAGGCAACAAGAGAACACTAAGGTATCACGGAAGCAGTGACTGCAGGAAGCAGTTGCCCTTCTCAGGCTGAGGGAACAAAGAGGTTGGAATTAAAAGCCTAGTAGAGGGGTCCCTCAGAGCTAAGAGCCAGACCTCTGAAGAGGAGGAAGAAAAGGTGGCTTGGAGCTCAGTGAAGGGACCCGTGGGGCTGAGACCCACCTCTGAGGAGAGGATGCCAGCAGACTGTGTGGGGGGTTGGGGGTGGGGATGCTATGAGGCTGCTCCTGCAAGTATTGGAAAAGCTGCCGCCTGGATTGACTGCTGCTTCTGTATAGACTGTCACTGCTGGGCTGCAGAGGTGGTGCTGCTGGAGACCCTGGGGGAACAGGATGCCAGCAGGAAGGAGCCAGGCCCCTCAGCCTCTCTAGGGTGGATTGGCAGAGCCTGGTAGGGAGGTACTGGCTGACTCTGTAGTTGGAGAGCGCCAGCCCAGCACCATGCAGCAGAGTGGGGGAAGGTGGGCCAGAGCTGAGAGGCAGGAGCTTCCTACCTGGCATACAAGGTGGATGGCTTAGACAACCTTAGAGCAGGTCCTTCCCCTGGTAGCACTCGGAGCCTTGAGCATCCAGTTCTCATTTCCTCTGTCCACACTGCATGCTTGACCCCTCAGCTCTCCACAACAGAAGTCCAGAAGGCCCTCTGCTTTTCCAAGTTTTCAGTTTGTAATCCCTTCATCCCTTCCGCCAAAAAGTATCTGTCCCCCGATCCTGCTTCCCAATCCTGTGCTCCTTACAGAAGGTTTCCGTCCCGCCAGCAGTTCTCTGATGGCTCTTCTCCCCTTTCCCTGCTCCCCTGCCCCGAGAACCAGCTTCCCTGGTAGGACAGCCAGTCAAGGCTGGTGAAACCAGGTCTCCTAAAAGAGATTCAAAAGGCTTCCTAATTCAGTTCCACAGCGTTGGCTATTTCCACTGTGTGCCAGGTGCTATGGTTAGGACAAAGAGGGAGAACGTGTGATCCCTGCCCTTAAAACATGTTTAATCAGGTGAAGTGAGCAGGTATGTAAACTCACTCCTAGATCACATACCACAGTGGAAAGCGCTACAATATGAGGAAGTAGTATCTGGATCTGGGTTCGCTCATGGCTCCACCACGTAAGAGCAAGAAATAAAATAGTAAACATGCTGTATTTACTATTTGTAGTCCCTGGATGATGTAAATGGTTAATATGCTCAGCTGCTAACTGAAAGGTTGGAGGTTTGAGTCCACCCCAAGGTGCCTTGGAAGAAAGGCCTGGAAATCTACTTTTAAAACTTTATAGAGCACAGTTCTACTCTGACAGACATAGGTTGCCTGAGTCAGAGTCGACGTGGTGGCAACTGGTACTGGTTACACATATAAACTTCAATCCTTACAACAATTTCATGAAGGGGTACTCGCTCCGCTTCACAGATGGGGAACTGAGAGATTAGGGTCACCCGTTGCCCAAGGTCACCCTTTGCTGTCGAGTCAATTCCAACTCATAGTGACCCTGTAGGACAGAATAGAACTGCCCTGTAGGGTTTAAGACTGTGATCTTTATGGAAGCAGACTGCCACATCTTTCTCATGCTGAGCAGCTGGTGAGTTCAAACTGCCAACCTTTTGGTTACAGCTGAGTGCATTAACCACTGCACCATCAGGGTTCCTTGCCTAAGGTCACAGAAACTAGTAAGTGGCAGAGCTGACTTATACCAGCTTAGTGACCTTCCCTGTAGACTTGATTAAGATGAAATGGGGGACAGTGCCTGGCATATGGTGAGCACTAACAAAATGGTAACTACTATCAGCTTTTTAATCAAAAGGTTTATAAAACAGAGAAAGGGATAATTAACCACACCTTAACTTGTACTGTGTTTTATAATTCATAAAGATTTTTAAGCTACATAATGCCATGTAATTTTCATAATGATTCAATGATATAAAAATATCATTCCTATTTTATGGATGAGTCTGCTGAGGCTAAGGGGTGTGCCATATTGCTAAAATAGTAATAGAGGGGTCCAAAGAGACTATTGTGGGTTCATCAAATTTAGGGAGGCCTAGGGACCGCTGGGAGGAAACCCTGGTGGCATAGTGGTTAAGAGCTATGGCTGCTTACCAAAACGTTGGCAGTTCGAATCCACCAGGCGCCCCTTGGAAACCCTATGGGGCAGTTCTGCTGTGTCCTTTAGGGTTGCTATGAGTCGGAATCAACTCAACTTCAATGACAATGAGTTGTTTTTTTTTTTTTTTGTTTTTTGTTTTTAGGGAGCCCTGGTGGCATAGTGGTTAAGAACTCGGCTTATAACCAAAAGGTCGACATTTCAAATCCACCAGCCACTCCTTGGAAACCCTTTGGGGCAGTTCTACCCTGTCCTGTAGGGTCGCTATGAGTCGGAATTGACTCAACAGCAACGGATTTTTCAGGAAGAGGGGCTACTTTGCTCAGTATAGTGTGATTTAACCGATGAATTGGGGGATTAGGGTAAACTGTGCATCCTTAAGCAGAAGAGTCAACTTCTCTGCACTTCAGCTCCCCCATCTACTGGTGGTGGTGTTAGTTGCTGTCCAGTGGCCCTTGATCCATGGTGACCCCATGTGTAACAGAAGGAATCACTGCCCTGTCATGTGCCATCCTTATGATCAGTTGTGGATCAGACTGTTGTGATCCACAGGATTTCCAGTGGCTGATTGTCAAAAGTAGATCACCAGGCCTTTCTTTCTAGTCTTCTCAGTCTGGAAGCTCCACTGAAACTTGTTCAGCATCATAGCAACATGCAAGCCTCCACTGACAGATGGGTGGTAGCTGTGCATGAGGTGCATTGGCCAGGAATTGAACACTAGTCGAACCCAAGGAACCACAAATGTCCTCATTTCCAGTCAATAAGGGGAATGGATAACACCAACTGCCTTGCTCTATTGTTAGAATAGTTAAATGAAAGGTGAAAAGACTTTATGTCAGATACAAGTAAACCAGCACGTAAGATAGTTTTTAGAGAAAAGAAGAAATCGTAAAGGTGGGCTTCATGGCTGATCCTGTATACAGAAACATCACTCATCTTGCTTAACGGAAATTAATCACTAATAGGTTTGTTACATTACCTGTTGATAAGTGATTTTGCTTGTGGGTAGAATCAGCGTCACTGTGTAGGGTATTTTATGGAATGCTGAGGAGCTTGCTTTCTCAGCTCCGAGCAGTTAGAATTTTAATTGTTGTGCTTTAAGTGAAAGTTTACAATTCAAGTTAGTCTCTCATACAAAAATTTATACATACATTGTTTTGTGACCCTAATTGCTCTCTATTTGCTGTAACAGCACACTCTTCCTTTCCACCCCAGATTTCCTGTGTCCATTGAACCAGTTCCTGACCCTCTCTGCCTTCTCATCTCTCCTGTGGACAGGAGCTGCCCATTTAGTCTCATGTACTACTTGTGCTAAGAAGCATACTCTTCACAAGTATCATTTTATGTCCCATAGTCCAGTCTAATCTTTGTCTAAAGAGTTGGCCTCAGGAATGGTTTTAGCTTTGGGCTAACATAGAATCTGGGGCCGTGTCTTTTGGGGTCCCTCCAGTCTCAGTCAAACCATTAAGTCTGGTCTTTTTACTAAAATTTGATTCTGCACTCCACTGTTCTCCTGCTTCATCAGGGACTTTCTGTTGTGTTCCCTGTCAGGGCGGTCATTGTGGTAGCCGGGCACCATCTAGTTCTTCTGGTCTCAGGCTGATTGAGGTCTCTGGTTTATGTGGCTGTTTCTGTCCTTGGGCTAATACTTTTCCTTGTGTCCATGGTGTTCTTCATTCTCCTTTACTCCAGGCGGATTGATGCATCTTAGGTGGCTACCAAGCAGTTAGAATTTTAAAACTGACAAGACATACAGTGTCATTCTGGGAGTAGGAGTTGTGATTTGAGTGGAAGTGAGATCCCGAGACCTCCTGGGAAGTTTGGACCCTGATCTCTTCGCTGAACGCCCTGGCAGTTCTCTCCTGGTGTCTGCAAAGCAGCTTGACTTGTGTAACCAATGGACCCCAAAATTTGGGTTGCACTTTATTTCTGAGTTTAAAATTTAGGAAGGACAAACCCCGTTAACAATCTTTATCAGGTTTCCCCTTTCCTAACTTGGTTAAAGCCAGCATTTCCCACACATACTTAACATTAGCCCAGGGTTTTCAAGGCCCTCAGGATATCCTGTGCAATAGTTTTTATTGGACAACAGCTTATGAAATGCTAAGCATGTAACTTTGTCTAAAGTGAGACATCAGTGAGAAGCAGGGTGTGGTCTAGAACTGCTGCGTCCCTTCAATGAACTTTCGGGATGGCAGTGTCTTCTCTGGAGGGTACAGAGGTCGCTGGCTTTCTATCCCAGTCAGGTTTGGCAAATGGCCAAAACCTTGGTTTTTTTTTTAACTAATACCATATTTTTTTTCCCTTTTTTTATTGATGTAATGAAATGAAGTTTACATTTCAAGTTAGTCTCCCATATAGAATTTTCTTTTTTTTTTTTTTTTAACATACATTGTTATGAGACCCCAACAGCTCACCCCACTCTGCGACAGCACACTCCTCTCTGCCCCTGATTCCCCATGAACATTCAACCAGCTCCTAACTCTCTCTGCCTTCCCCTCTAACCTCTGGACAGAAGCTGCCCCTTTGGTCTCTTATATCTACTTGTCTAAGAGGCACATTCTTCACGAGTATCACTTTATGTCCCACAGTCCAGTCCAATCCCTGTCTGAAGAGTTGGCCT
>NW_004444124.1:1262285-1285949 GCF_000243295.1 Trichechus manatus latirostris | reverse complement strand
ATGTGGGGTTCGATGAGCATCTTGGATAGATATCTTCTCATCTTTCATGATATCAGGGATGTTTTCTATCAACAAATCTTCAACAATTTTCTCTGTATTTTCTGTTACACCCCCCTGTTCTGGTACTCCAATCACTCGTAGGTTCTTTCTCTCGATAGAGTCCCACATGACTCTTAGAGTTTCTACATTCTTTTTAATTCTTTTATCTGATTTTTCCTCAAATAAGCTGGCGTCAAGAGCTTTATCTTCAATGTCACTAATTCTAACTTCTACTGCCTCAATTCTGCTCCTATGACTTTCTACTGAGTTGTCTAATTCTGAAATTTTATTGTTAATCTTCTGGATTTCTAATTGCTCTCTCTCTATGGATTCTTGCAGCCTATTAAATTTAGCATTATGTTCTTGAATAACTTTTTTAAGTTCCACTACTACTGTGTCTGTATGTTGCCTGGCTGTTTCTGCATTCTGTCGAATTTCCTTTCTTATTTCTAGAAGAGTGCTGTATATTAATCTTTTGTGTTCTGTCTCTGGTAATTCCAAGAAGTTCTCTTCCTCCAGAGAATTTATTGATTCTTTATTTTGGGAGCTTGCTGAAGCCATCATGGACTGCCTCTTTATGTTACTTGATATTGACTGTTGTCTCCAAGCCATGAATAATTTATTATAATTTTATTCTGTGTTTGCTTAGTGAGACCTAGCTTCTTGTTTTGTTTTGTTTTGATATGCCCAAATAGGCTGCTCGTGTGCACTAGTCTGATTTTTGACACCTTTTGATCTCTAATGTCCTGTCACCAGGTAGTTGGTTCTGTAACTAAGTATTTGCACCCCAGAGTTAGTTAACATTTCCTTTATGGGATTAGCTTGGGTGTGTAGGCAGTCGATCTCCAAGTGTGTGATGCAGGCTCTCCTCACCCCCAGTCCTAGAGAGGCATGGGTGATTGGTGCAGGCACTGGATTCTGGCCGTGGTAGGGGATCACACGCTGAGTGAGGCAGGGGGCCAACGGCTGCCCCTGAGAGTCTGAAAGAAAAGCGTGTCCCTATTCTCTAGTGTGAATAGTAGGTGAGTTTTGCAGCCGGGCTAAAAGCACCCCCCTATGTTGGCTGCAAAGACTCGAGGGCACCACTTTTTCTTGAACTCCTGAAGCAGGTGACTAGGCACTTTAGGAACTATCACCAGTCCTCAAGACCCTGCTGCAGATCGATAAAAGTGCCTACTTGAGGGGCAGGGCTGTTTCGAGGATCACAAATCTGCCCGTTCACTGCTGAAGCAGTTGAAGTTAAACTTCAGATGTTTGCCCTGTTGTACTGTGGTAGTGAGGGCTAACGCTGTTAAGATGGGTCCCTACAAGTCTATACAGGGGTGTATGGCACTCAGAGTCTGCGGACCCCTGATTTCTATGGCCAGCAAAGGAGTTGTGCCAACCCTGTGTTCCTGGCCTAGGGGAGCCAGCAGCTTATTAGTTCCCTCTCCAAGGCCAGGAGAATGGGTCAGGGCGCCTTTTGGGATCTATTTCTGGCCCAGTGGACTCCCGGTCCAGAGCGGGGAGGGAGGTGGTAAAAGGAAGAGAGGTTTTTCCCAAATCCGGTGGAGAGCGCGGAGGTAGGCGGTAAAAGGGAGAGAGGTTTTTCCCGAATCCGGTGCAGAGCGCGGAGAGTCGGAGGTAAAAGGGAGAGAGGTGTTTCCCAAATCCGTCGCAGAGCGCAGAGGTAGGAGGTAAAAGGGAAAGGTTTTTCCCAAATTGGGCTTTTTTTTTTTTTTAATTCGCCACAAAAGGGTGCGCACATGTACTTATTCTAGCCTCTTGGGAGCTGCTCTTCACTAGTTCGGAGTGTCCAAGCAGAATCTCTGCTGCCAGGTCTCTCTCGATGTGGAAACTGCTTCTTGAGCATGCGCACAGAACAGCCCGGCTTGGTGTGTCTCTGCTGTGTCACCGCCGCAGCTCTAGCGCTCCTCACCTCTGCCAAACGGTCTTCCTGTACAGTATGACTCAGATGGATTTCTTAACCTTGCCTTGTTCAGGGCTGCCAGATGTTCACATAGAATCAAATCACTTTTTTTTCCAAGTCTTTGTTGTAAGAGGGATATAGGAAGCGTCTAACTAGTCCACCATGTTGACCAGTGCCTTTTCAAAACCTTTTTTTTTTAATGTATTATTTTAATGAATAATATGGTACTCGTTTTGTTTATTACCACGTTTTTACCCGGAAAATAATAACTACATTATCTTTCAGAATCTAGCAATTTGTAATGTATGTATTTTTTTAAAATTTTATTGTGGTAAAATGTATATAACAAAATATTTGTCATTTTAACTGTTTTGAAGTGAACAATTGAGTGATGTTAATTACATTCACCATGTTGTCTGAACATTACCACTATCTGTTTCCAAAATTTTTCATCATCTCAAATAGAAACTCAGTTCCCCTTAAGCAATAACTCCCTATTCTCCCTTGTCACCAGCCCTTGGTAACCAATCTACTTCCTGTCTTTATGCATTTACCTATTCTAGATATTTCATATAAGTGAGGTCATACAGGAAACCCTGATGGCGTAGTGGTTAAGAGCTGTGCTGCTAACCAAAAGGTTGGCAGTTTCAATCCACCAGGCGCTTCTTGGAAACCCTACGGGGAAGTTCTACTCTGCCCTGTAGGGTTGCTATGAGTTGGAATCGGCTCCATGACAACTGGTAGGGGTCATACAATATTTGTCCTTTTGTGTGGCCAAAAACATTTTAATATGCACCCCATGTTTTATTATTTTAACGAACCTACCTTACTTAGACTTTTATTGACTAGGTGAAAGGTGTGGTTTCCTCTGGGAGGAATAACCAAGCATAGGATTTTAGCTGGTATTTATAACGGTGGCCAAGTTTGCTTCCACTCCTCCAGGGAATCTTCTCTCACTGCCTGCGCACTTACCACACATGCACCTCCCACTTCCTGTGGTCTTCTTACCCTGGAGGCTGTGAGCGCTGTGGAGGCAGAGGTGATGTCTAAGTAGCAGGAACTGCTGGAGCGGCCAACACAGGCAAGCCATGTAGTAGGTACCTGGTGGATGTGCGTTGAATTGTTCTGATTATGTGCCGATTATTCTGGTAGCTCTCACCAGAGCTCAGGAGAGAGGGTATCTCTCTGTCAGAACCCCGCATTCACGGTCCACTTACTTTTAACTAAGCCATTACATTTGCCCTTTGTGGCCTTGGTTGGACTCGTTTTGACTTGATGCAAAAGAAAATAATGCTTCATATTTTTCCCTAATGTGAGGAACTCATTGTTTTGTTTATTGAAGTAGAATCTAATATGAACAGTTGGAATTTTATTTTATATGCTGAAAAAACAATTTATTTTTGAAACATGGATGCATGAACTGTAGCCAGTGTTTCCTCCTACTACCTAATTTCTCTAGGTAATGACTAAGCATTAATACTCTTTTTCCTTCAATTGTGTTTTTAATCTAATATTTTACATTTAGAAAATATATTTAAATTATAGTATCCTCTTGTCCCATTCCCCACCTCCCTTCTCTTTCCCAGAGCAGCTACCGTGTCTTCATTTAAATATTTAGGTGATCACGTTCAGTTTTTGTTCCCTGTACATTTCTACCCTATAACTGAGAGTTGATATTAGACCGTTTTCTACAAATATCATTATCAATTAATGTTTTCAGAAGTAATTAACGTAGCCTAACCCAACTTCCCTGGGTATTTCTGTCACCTAGTGGGATTGAGAACAAAGCTTTAGATGTAGACATAGGGTGGAGGTCTGCCCACAGGGATTTGTTGCTGAGAAGCAATGGAAACGTTAATTCTTTGGCATGATGGAGGCCAGGAAGAAATATTAAAACATGTAGTATCAAGGAATCTGGCTTAAAAGGACCAGTAGCTGGGAGTGTGAAGAAAAAGTATGGGGAGAGGCAGAAAGGAAGAAGGTCAAATCAATGGAGTCCATTCTAAAAAAGGCCTTCCATCAGTTCTGAAGTGTGAGCGTTACTCCAGAGTTAAAAGCCATTGGGAAGTCTTGAGTTCTTCAGGATTGTTTTGTCTTGCTCACTTCCCTCTGAACACTGGAATAGTCAGAAGGCCCAGGTTCTACTCCCACCTCTGGTATGAGCTCCGACAAGTTCACATTCCTTCTGTAGCTGGCCCTCAGTTTTATCCCCTCACATCTCACTGTGAGCTGGGGAGAGCAGGCAAGGTGCCAGGTGCCAGCTAGGGGCTAGGTATGGAGAGGAGCCGCCCTCTGGGAACTCTGCTCCGGGAGCTGGAGAAACAGAGTAGGGAACTTGAGAAAAAGTGATGATGTAAAATGTAAAGCAAACTACTTGTCAGCTCCTAGAGTCATGCTCTAAGAATATATAATTTAGAGGTTAAACTTGGGACTTGGGAGGTTCACAAACCTAGTTTTGTGATGTAGTCTTTTCTAGCAAGGGCCTCTGTTTGCTTTAACTGAGGCAAATGGAAGGGAAACATCTCTCTCCTAGTGAACATGATCAACTAGGGAAAACTACAAATATGAAAGTAGTATGAGACCTCACTTTAACATAGTGATGTTACCAGGCCGTAAAGATATAGACAAGAATGCCAGTGGAAGATTTGAATGATTGAGCAAAAGCTTTTACAAATAGTTTACCTCTGAAAGGAAAAAATGTGGTGCAGAATTAATGCTAGCTCTAGAAAAGCTGAATTATTTAACCTGAAAATATGAATTTAAGAAATGAAGTCTTTGATAAGTTCTGAAGATGAAAAAAAGAATGTAAAATAGATGTTCTCCATTTTTAAATACCCTCGTTTCTTTGATCAATAATTCATTTTTTGTTTTTATAACATTATTGAGCTCTAATTCACATACCATACAATTCACCCATTTAAAGTGTATAATTCAGTGTTATAAAGTGTATAATTCAGTGTTATAGTGTGTACACAGGGTTTTACCATCATCACCACAATCAGTTTTAGAACATTTTCATCACACCTAAGAGACATTTAGTTTTAGTACTTATATTCTGTGTAAAATACTCTGCCAGATGCTCGAAGGCAGTGGAACTGGGGGGTCAGCGCCCCAGGCTCCTACCTCGTCTGCAATCCCTTCGTTAGCCAGAAGTACATGCAACATTTCATTTGAACAAAGGTTTCCGAGGCTTGCTCTTTTTTCTGCGTTTTAAAGTTGAAACCCATTGTATTTAGGCTGGGATCCTTGCTTTGGTTCCCTGGAGGTCCCATGGAGAAGGTGGGAGCCACCATGTGTTGTGGGCACTCTGCATGCTTACCCTGCTCAGCTGGAGAGTGCAGAGTTTATCTTTTCTTTCTTAATGCATTGTAGTATATGATTTGTTTTAGATAAAGAATTCTAGAACTTTAAAGTAGATTTGAGAAGATTAAAAAAGACTTGAAATTCTGTTTCTGCCTTCAAGGAGTTTATTAGATGTTTGGGGTCACAATGTAGAAGTTGAGATAAGAGGTTGCCAAAATGATTGTTCCAGACTATTTCTTTATGGAAATACTTTGTATTCTGTGAATCCTCCAACAGAACTGAAATTCCATAAAAGTTAAGAACAAACACTGATAATGATGAGAAACTTCCTTAAAATTTAGAAAAATATTTAGAACTTGGTGGGGTTATGTGGTTTCTCAGTGAACTAACAGAACAAACCTTGCCTGAGTAGGAACTGTGTCTACCTCTGGACAACACAGTATGCTCCTGGCACTTGGTGAAATTAAGTAAGAATAACAACAAAAGTTAGAACAAAGTGAGAAGTTCTGTAAGGCAGCATGGAATCAATTAGATCAACATGGATTCATAATATACCAAACCTGCTAGCCAAATCTGATAAGCATTTTTTTTTTATTATACAATGAATATATAGAACTAAAGTAAAGCTTATTAAACATTTGGATGAAAAGCAAAGTAATTAGTAGTGCATGCTATTTTCATAGGAAAAACTGATTTTTCAGTTATTTTAGATAAAAACACAATCACGTGGGCTGTAAACAGACTGCCAGTGCTTATAAATAAAGATAATTAATTGAAAAGATAAATGAATCATTTAAAAACGAAATGTCATGGAAGACCTCATAGGGATAAATGTTAGGTATGATGTTTGTCTTAGGCTGGGTTCTCTAGAGAAGCAAAACTAGTTGGCTCAAGTCTCAAGAACTGGAGGTCAGATGATGACAAGCCAGATGCAGGATCCAGAGTGAGCAACAGATAGCACGCTTTGCCAAAGAGTCCATATATGTTGGATGCAAGCCACACCCCTGAGGAAGCTCACCTTACAACTGATTGGCTGATCACATCAGATCACATTATGGAAGTGATTGCATTATATCACAAAATGCAGAATAAATACATCATTCCATAACTGCCAAACTACATCATTCCATAACTGCCAAACCACTGAGAATCATGCCCCAGCTAAGTTGACACACAGCTTTAACCATCACAGTGTTATTTACATAATTGTTAATTAGGTGGAATGTACTACTTCTGAGAACAGCACTAGAAACTCAGCTGTTTTATATGCGCCCTTAGTTTCAGGTGGGAGGCATTAAAGCATACGGATGAAAAGAACAAGCCCGGCCTTAGTAGACCTCCATTTGGATCTTGGTTCTGCCACTTACTCGCTGTTTGAGCTTAGACAAATTACTGAAAGCCTCCAAGCCTCAGTTTTTTCATCTATACAATGAGAATAGGAATAAAGCCTATCTCATAGGATTGTGGGAGCACTGGTGGCACAGTGGTTAAGAGCTCAGCTGCTAACCAAAAGGTCGACAGTTTGAATCCACCAGCTGCTCCTTGGAAACCCTATGGGGCAGACTGTGAGGACAGTGATGGTTCAGTGGTAGAATTCTCACCTTCCATCCAGCAGACCCAGGTTTGATATCTAGCCAGTGTACTTCATACACAGCCACCACCCATCTATGCGTGTTGCTATGATGCTGAATAGGTTTCAGCAGATCTTCCAGTCTAAGACGAACTGGGAGGAGAGGCCCAGCAATCTACTGCCAAAAATCAACCAGTGAAAACCCTTTGGATCACATCCCTTCTATCTGGAACCAATCATGGGAAAGGCAGTGGAAGAGACAGCATTCTCTTCCATTGTGCATCGGGTTACCATGTGCCAGGGGCTGACTCAACAGCAGCTAACAACAACAACATAGAATTGTGGTATACATTAATGATGTGATACCCATAAAGTGCTTAGCACAGCCCCTGGCACACAGTAAGTACCCCCACAAATGGAAGCTATTATTAATAATATCATTACAATAAAAATCAAGGAGACATGTGTTCTGATCCAGAAAAGAAGCAGTACCTGTCGGAGCTTCAAGTAATCCTTTGACTAAACTTGGCCATGGTTCGAAGCTGACTGAAAGTCACCTTGACAACCTCAGAACTCTGTGGACAATTTGGGGTGGAACCAGAGACTTTCTCCTGTTTGGTTGCCTTCCTGTAAAAATAATCTTTGAACGACAACAACAACAAAATAGAGTAACTTGGCCTGACAGAAGGGAACAAGACCAGAGATTGACTTTATAGATTGACTTGTAGAAAAAAACATACATCATGGGTGATGGGTGATAATCTATTATCCTGCCTTAGTAACAACAAAAAAGAGAAGGGAGTTTAAGTTAAGAGGAAATTTTGATGTTAAAAAAAAAACAAAAAACTTCATTGGAATACAGGTACTGCTGTACTGGGTTGTGTTGTGTTACCAACTGACAGTGTAAGATTATCTTCCTTGAGGATTTTTATGAACAAGTTCAGGGGGCTCAAGAATTTTGATTTTGTTTAGAATGTTTAGAAAGAAGTCTTTCATGATTTTAACCTGGAAAGGTACATGGAGACATTTGCATTTTAGATATGGGAATGAGCCTGGAGGCAGGGGACCAGTAACGATGGAATAGTATTCTTAAACCAAAATTCTACTTTTTAGAACCCCTCCCCTCCCCACCCAATCACTTTGGCAAGCTTATAATTCATAACTGGATCATGGACAACTGTCACACTTGTGTATCTGTTAAAACCAGTTGCTGTCAAGTCAATTCAGACTCATGATGATCCCGTGTGTGTCAGAGTAGAACTGTCCTCCATAGGGTTTTCAGTGGCTCATTTTTTAGAAGCAGATTGCTAGGCCTTTTTTCTAAGGTGCCACTGGGTGGACTTGAATCTCCAACCTTTGGGTTAGCAGCCAAGCACATTACACATTGCATCACCCATGAACTCCCCCTCAGAATAGAGCTGCAGAATATAAAACCTCTTAGCTGCAATCTAAGATTGGCTGTTCGGAATGAGGTGTCCCACAGCTCACGATGTCAAGTTGGCATTACTTTGTAGGCTGTGCTTTACCTGTTCCAGTACACAGCAAGGATAGATAAAAAGCTAAAAAGAGAAAATGTAAAAGTTATAACTGTAGCCACCTCTAATCCCCCCTGCCACTACCATAATATATCTCTCTCTGTGGAAGAGAAAGGAGCCCTGGTTATGCAGTGGTTAAAGCACTTGGCTGCTAACAAAAATGTTGGTGATTCGAACCCACCAGCCACTCTGCAGGAGAAAGATGTGGCAGTCTGCTTCCTTAAAGATTTATAGCCTTGGAGACCCTATGGAGCACTTCTACTTTGTTCTGTAGAGCCGCTGTGAGTCAAAATCAACCCAGTGGCAGTGGGTTTGGTTTTTTTTAGTTTGTTTATGGAAGAGAAACATATAAACAAAAACACAAAACTGTGAGTGAGAATGAAGACATTGCTGGGCTCCAGGATCATAAGCACTGGGGGCGACCAGTGGTTTAGCTCTGGTGGAGTATGGTGACTAAGACAGCTCTGAAAATGTGCTGGGCCAGAGCCTACACTCTGCTTGAAAATAGGGGTGAGGTGGTGGTTGTGTTTCCATACTCTTAAAAAGGTGGCCAGTAATCACTGCTGTCAATTGATGGCTGTTGTAATAAGTTCTTATGAAACTTTGATCCTAGGAAAAGAGAAGGGCAGAGGTGTGGCCTCCTTATCAGGAACTGAGATAAGCTACCCCTATCTTAGTGTGTGAATGCAATATCAGCATAGGACAGGAACTTAGACCACCACTACCAACTTGGTTTTGAAATAGGGGTAGAAGCAGAGGAACCACAAAAACCTCTAACCAATAGAGGTGATCAGTGAGAGAACATAAACAGTTATCTCCCATACAAGATGAGTCTGCACACTCACTTCCCAAACTACGTGAAGAACTCTGATCTTAGAGTGTTGGCCAACCAAATCAACGATCAGAATTGGAATTCACCAGAGATGAAAGTAAAATAAAAAAGAATTTAAAAGAAAATGCATCATGTCTTCAAAGAGATAATTAGAGAACCAATAACAATTTTAAAATGAAAAAAGAGAGAGAGAAAGAGCAAATTCTGAATTAGGGACAGAAACAGGCAGAAAAGAAATATAAATGGATATGACAAAGAAATAGAAATGTTGTAAATGAGTAATTAGGATTCCTTGAAATAAAGAGAAAAAAAAAATAGATAAGAGGACTTCACCCAGAATGCAGCACAAATTGACAAAGGTAAAAACCTAAAAGAGAGTAGGTAAAAGAAGTGGAAACTGCCTCAAGAAGCTCCAAAATATGTATTATTGCAGCTTCAGAAGAGAAGGGAAGGGATGGCAGAGAAGTAGTGGCTAGAATTTTTCCGAATTGGAGGAAGACATAAACTCTCTGATTGAAAGCACGCTCTGACTATGGAGCAGAGTAAATAAAGATAAATGTGCACCTGACCTAATCACAGTCAAACTGCAGAGCCTCAAGGATAAAGATAAAGATCGTCAAAACTGCCAAGAAGCAAAGACAGATTACCTACGAAGAAATGGCTATGACTGACAGCAGACTTGTCATCATTACTAATAGATACTAGAAAACCATTTTCAACATGCTGAGGGAAGACAACTGTAAACCTGCAGTTTTTTTGCCCCACCAAATTATTAAGTATGAGAGGTTTCAGACATAAAAATACTGAGAGAGTTGCCTCCCATAGACTTTCATTGGAAGAACTGTTAAAGAATACTTATCTGCAAGAACAAATGTAAAAAATAATGGTGTCACGGACTGTGATCTAGTTTACACTTCTCTTTCTTTTACCTTACTTACAAGTTAACGAGGCAGCCTGCCACAGTTTCATAGGTCTGGCAGAATGACACGAGACTCCTGGGTCAGAGACAAAGGACTTTATTACCTACAGCACAGAGGGCAGCGTTGGTTCTTCTTACTCCCAAATCTCATAAGGGCGATTGGGGGTCAGCTTAAGGGAATGCTGCATTATGCTGAGAAACCTCTAATCTTTGGTTGGTTGGTTGGTTGGTTGGTTTTCCCCCAATCTTTTAAAGGGGTTGTTAGCAGACCTGCCCAATCTTTGCCTCTGAGGAAAACCTTATTTAGTCAGGAAACAAATCTTCTCTCTGCCCAAGAGGGAAAGGCTGCATCTCTCCTTCCAGGGCTGTTTGTCATACAAGCTGTCACAAGATGTATAGAAATTGCATGGAAAATTTTCTCCCAACAAAGAGGTGGAATGCAAGAGACAAATACGGAATTAATTTTTTTAGCTGAAAATTAACTGTTGACTTAAATAACTTCATGTTTTATGTGTGCTATTAAATAAAACTAAGTTTGCTGTCTTGTTTGGGAGCTAAATAGAAACACTAAATAACTTTAGACTTTAGAACGATGTATTAGGGCACAAGGGATATTTATTTATTTATTTATTCTTAAAAGAGTACAACTTATGCCTTCTAAAGTAGAAGAGGGAATAATAGTAGAATATTTAAAAATGACATCAATCCAACAGAAGGCAGTAAAGGAGAAAATTTATGAAAAGAAAAAGACTGGTTAGCAGAAAGCATAAATGATAAAAAGGTTGAAATGGCAAATGTTTTATTATATATGTATTTACCACAATTTTCAAAAATTGTAAAAATCAGTCAACAAATGTAAATTGATTAAACTAACCTATTAAATGTCAGAGCTATTGGATTTTAAATAAAATTCAGCTTGGTTAAGAAAAACATCTTTAAAACAACAGTATAGAAAAATTGAAATCAAAGAGTTTGAAAAAATATGTACCAAGCAAATGCTAATGAAAGAACGCTGATGTAACAAGTTGTAATTTAAGAGTTGGCCTTAATAGAGATTAGCAGTGACGTTAATAATGCTAAAAGGAAAATTCTACCAAGAAGATATAACAATCTTAAACTTTCATGTGCCTAACCGTATAGCTCCAAAAAATATGAAATAAAACTGATAGAATTATTGAGACATTTATTTATAAAATCACAATAATAGTAGGATATTTTATTATCTTTTTATCAGAAACTGATAGATCAAGAAAATGATGCAGATAAAATATCAGAAAGGGTAAAGATTTGAACAACACAATTAAGTTTAATCTCAGTAACGTTTATAGAATTCAGCACCCAAATAATAGACAATATGCTTTTCAAACACAGAATATTTATAAAAATTGACTGTAGTCTAGGTTATAAAACAAATTTCAACAAAGTTCCAGTAATGAATATCATACTGACAATGTTTTCTGACAATAATGTGATTAAATTTGAAATTAACAATAAAAAGCTATTTTTTAAAGGCCACAAAAACTCATATATTTGAAAAATGAAAAAAAAAAATACTTCCAAATGAAGAAAAAACTAGCAATAGAAAATACAAATATTTAGAACTGGGCAGTGAAATACTGCATATTAATTAAGCTTATGGGATGTATCTAAAGAGATATTTGAAGGGACGGTTATAGCCTAAATACTTTTATTTAAATGCAAGAAAGCCCAAAAATACAAGAGTTAATCATTCAACTCATGAAGCTACAAGAAGAATAGAATAAAGCCAGTTAAACAAGAAAAAAGGGAGATAATAAGGAAGAGAAATTAACTGGGGGAACAAAACAGGAAATGCATCCAATTTATCTGTCTCCCCTTCCTTAAGTGGACTCTGGCACTTCAACTTTCAGCTGCAGGTTTGCTGATTGAAGTAAGCCTTCTAGAGGGAAGGAGAAGTTGGGGGTGGGGGCTAGATACAGGGAGGTGGGAGCAAAACTTAGTAAGCAAGGTTTTAGAGATGTTTTGTATTTCAAAGGAAGGAAAAAGGGAGGGTAAACAACGAATACCAAATTCATGTGACCCAGATGACATGGGAAATTGTCCTTTTGGGAACCACGTTCTTGTTGTTAGGTGCCGTTGAATCAGTTCTGACTCATAGCAACCCTACATACAACAGAACGAAACACTGCCTGGTCCTGTGCCATCCACACAATCATTGTTATGTTTGAGCCCATTGTTGCAGCCACTGTGTCAATCCATCTCATCTAGGGTCTTCCTGTTTTTCACTGTCCTGCTTTACCACACATGCTGTCCTTCTCCAGGAATTGGTCCCTCCTGGTAACATATCCAAAGTACGTGAGACAAACTCTCGCAGTCCTCGCTTCTAAGAAGCATTCAGCTGTACTTCTTCCAAGACAGATTTGTTCATTCTTCTGGCAGTCCATGGTATATTTAATATGCTTTGCCAACACCATAATTAAAATGCACCAGTTTTTCTTCCGTCTTCCTTATTCATTGTCCAGCTTTCACACGCATATGAGGCAATTGAAAATACCATGGCTTGGTCAGGTGCATCTTAGTCCTCAAAGTGACATCTTTGCTTTTTAACACTTTAAAGAGGTTTTTTGCAGCATACTTGCCCAATGCAATATGTCGTTTGATTTCTTGAACCACAGTATGTTTTATTTTAAATCCAAAATGCTCTAGAAACTTGGAAAGTATGACCCTGAGCCTGTAGTGTGGTCTGTTCAACAAGAGTTGGTTGAGCAGGCATTTGTTAGCCAGCAAATCAGATGTGGAGGCAGTCCCGGAGAACAGAATGACAGAGACAGGCATGCAAGAGGAGCACTAGATACAGCCTGGGGTCTGGGGCCAGGGAAGTGATAACTTCACGATGTTTTTCCCACACCAACAGAGAAGGAAACAATTCTTCTAGGAGATGAAAGTGTCAATAATTAGTGAAGATTGGTGATTTAAGAAATGGCAAACTAGAAAAAGATTATAGAATCTTAGGATAAGCCCAACCTAGTAAAATGTCCTTGCATTATTTCAAGACATTTGGACATAGCAGCAATGCAATAAATACAGGGAAAAAAAGAATTGTTACAAGAGTGTTTGGCATCCAGTCTGCATCAAGGAAATGAAGTATGAGTTAGGACTGATCTTACTCACTGGCGTATGTTTGCTACCCTCCTCCACCTCAACCTGTTAGTCATCTAGTACTGCTATAATAAAAGTACCACAAGCGGATGGCTTTAACAAAGGGAAATTTATTCTCTCACGGTCTAGGAGGCTAGAAGTCCAAATTCAGGGTGCCAGCTCCAGGGAAGGCTTTCTCTCTCTCTTGGCTGTGGGAGGAAGGTCCTTGTCATCAGTTTTCCCCATTTAAGGAGCCTCTCAGTCCAGAGACCCCAGATCCAAAAGACGCAGTATTCTCCTAGCTCTTGTTTCTTGGTGATGTGAGGTCCCCATGTGTCTCTACTCGCTTCTGTCTTTCATATCTCAAAAGAGATTGACTTAAGACACAGTCTAATCTTGTAGATTGAGTCATGCCTCATTAACATAGCTGCCTCTAATCCTGCCTTATTAACATCATAGAGGTAGGATTTACAGCACATAAGAAAATCACATCAGATGACAAAATGGTGGACAATCACTCAGTACTGGTAATTGTGGCCTAGCCAAATTAACAGATATTTTGGGGGGACACAATTCAACCCCTAACACCAACCAACACCTTTAGCATACAGTGGCCACTCAGTGCATTTGCTGCAGAAATCAAGGTTGACTGAGCAGGAGCTTTTCGAAACTAAAACTCTTGATGTGACTGGGACCCCTGAATGGAGTCTGAGCCAAATCATTCTTGTCCTAAGCAACTCCATCTTAGCTTTCTAAACATAAGTCTCTGTCATATAATGCAGCTTGTCATTTCTGCAGGGCTTTCCACATACCCTGACCTAGATAAATGTGATTTTGCCTCCCTGCTCTGCTAGGGGAAGCAATTGCGTTTAGAAATGGCCAGTGTTAGAAAGAAATAATTCAAGACATACATAGGTGTTTGGCAGAAGTGCTGAACATGTGACCTGTGTGGTCAGCCGGTTCTCAGAAAATGCCCCTTCACCCTCCCTCAAAAAATGTTTTTCTAACCTATGTCTGGTCTTTATGACACCCTATACTTTTTTTAGTAACCTTGTTCAGCCTAAACTCGAAGTGCCCTAACCCCCCTACCTTAAAATTTAGAATAAACTAATGTTACAAAGTTATGGCTTTTCTGTATCAAAAACCTTTTTCTCTCCGTAAGCATTAGAATACTTAGCAATGTCACTTAAAATCATCTTAGAACTTTTTGTTTTATATTTCAACAGAATTCTCCATCATAGTGCTAAAGTAACTCAATTTAACATAGACTACAGATGTCGGGGTGTCAGAAAACATGGTTTTAGTGGTGGTTATGGATTGCATTGTGTCCCCAAGAAGTATGCATGTCAGCTTGGCTAGTCCATGATTCCCAGTATTGTGTGATTGTCCACCATTTTGTCATCTGATGTGTTTTTCCTGTGTATTGTAAATCCTACCTCTATGATGTTAATGAGGTGGGATTATCGGCAGTTATGGTAATGAGGCAGGACTCAGTCTACAAGATTAGATAGTGTCTTTTGAAATATAAAAGAGAGAAGTGAGGAGAGAAACATGGGGACCTCCTACCACCAAGAAAGTAGTGCCAGGAGCAGAGTGCATCTTTGACCCCAGGATCCCTGCACTGAGAAGCTCCTAGACCAGGGGAAGATAGATGACAAGAACCTTCCTCCAGAGTCAACAGAGAAAGCCTTCCCCTGGAGCTGACACCCTGAATTCGGACTTCTAGCCCACTAGACTTTGAGAGAATAAACTGTTTTATTGAAGCCATCCACTTGTGGTATTTCTATTATAGCAGCACTAGATAACTAAGACAGTAGTCAAGTTTTTTCACCTACAACTTTGTAAATGTTAACCAGTCAAAAATGTTTTAGCTATATCTTGCTGTTTGCGTTCTTTTCTTCTTCATAAGTCTTTGTGTTACTATAGCCCCTCCGGAATACATTGTTAGATTTCTCCCAGCTCGTGTCTCCCCATTTGGCAGAATGCTTTCTTTGCCATAGTAAAACGCTTTGTTTTTCAATTCAAACAAACTCTTGCTATTTACACTAAGACATCCTTAACTCTTTTGTATCTTTATGATAAAGTTGAAATTCCTTTCTACTCCTTTTTCCTGCCTTCCCCAGAGGTAATCATTATTCTGGAGTCCAAGTATAGCCTTCCTACATATGCTTTAATACAGTTTGCACATATATATCATGGCTTTATCTGTTTTAGAACTTCATACAAGTATCATACTGAACGCATCTTAAAACAGCTTGCTTTTTTAAAGTCAGTATTTTTGAATTTTAGCTGTAGTGATATATGTGTCGCAGTTCGTTCATTTTAACTCTTGTATATTTGTGTATAATGTAATATAATAATATACTATAATAAAATATATAATGTGTAATAGTAGGTATGTAGCAGTAATTATTAGTTATATGAGGTGGGTACTAATAATTTCCCCAGTTTTCTAATGTGGGAACTGATGTACAGACATTTAGTAGTTTGTTTTAGATACCTACCTGGTAAGAAAGATTCAAATTCAGAAATTACAAATTTTTGCCTATTCAGTTTTAATTCATATATTTTTCTTGTTTATTGCATTGCTAGGGCCTCCAGTAAAGTGTTACAGAGCAAGAATGATACTGTGCATCCTTATCTTCTGCTTTTTTAAATAACAGCATTGTTGATTATCATTCATGTACCATGTAATTTGCCCATTTAAAGTGTACAGTTCAGTGGTTTTTAGTGTACGTGCAATCATCAACACAGTCAATTTTAGAACACTTTCTTTACCTCAAAAAGAAACCCTGTACCTTTTGCTATCACCCCCTTATCCTCCCACCCCGCCCCATCCCTAAGCAACCACTAATCTACTTTCTGTCTTTATAGATTTGCCTATTCTGGAAATTTCATATAAATGAAATAATACAGTATGTGGTCTTTTCTTACTGGCTTTCTTTCACTTAGCATTATGTTTTCAAAGTTCATCCATGTTGTAAGCGTGTATCAGTACTTTGTTCTTTTTATAGCTGAATAATATTCCATTGTGTGGATAATACCATGTTTTGTTTATCTGTTTATCAGTTAATGGGTATTTGGGTTGTTTCTACCTTTTGGATATTCTAAATAATGCCACTATAAACATTTGTGTACAAGTTTTTGTGTGGACATGTGTTTTTATTTCTCTTGAGTGTATATACCTAGGAGTGGAATTGCTGAATCATATAGTAACTCTATTTTTAACCAGCCTGTACCATTTTACATTCCAAAGTGGCTGCACCATTTTACATTCCCACCAGCAGTGTATAAGGATTCCGATTTTTCCATATCCTTGCCAACACTTGTTATTATTAGACCTGTTTATTCTAACCATGAATATGAAGTGATATCTCACTGTGGTTCTGATTTGCATTTCTCTCATGAGAAATGATGTTGAGCATCTTTTCATGTGCTTGTTGGCAATTTGTATATCTTCTTTGGAGAAATGTCTATTCAGATCCTTTCCCCATTTTTTAATTGGGTTATTTCTTTTTATTGTTGTTGAGTTGTAGAAGTTCTTTATTGTTCAGGATATTAATCTTTTATTACATACATGATTTGCAAATATTTATCCCCATTCTGTGGGTTGCTTTTTCACTCTCTTGATAGTGTTCTTTGGTATACAAAAGTTTTTAGTTTTTGATAAAGCCCATTGATTTTGCCTTTTGTTGCCTGTGCTTTTGATGTCATACCTAAGAATTCATTGCCAAATCCAAGGTATGCATATTTACTCTTACGCTTTCTTCTAAGAGAGTTATAGTTTTAGCTCTTATATTTAGTCCTTTGATCCATTTTGAGTAAATTTTTTTATATGGTATGAGGCAAGGGTGCAATTTCATCCTTTTGCATGTGGCTATCCAAACGTCCCAGCGTTATTTGTTCAAAAGACTAATCTTTCCCCATGGACTGGTCTTGGTACCTTTGTAAGAAGTCAGTAGACTATAGACTTATGGGTTTATTTCTGGACTCTCAGTTTTGTTCTGTTGGTTTTTCGCTGTCCGTATGCCAGTACCACACTGTCTCATCACTGATGCTTTGTAGTAAGTTTTGAAATCAGAAAGTGAGTCCTCTTACTTTGTACTTCTTTTTCAAGACTGTTTTGGCTATTCTGGGTCCCTTGCAGTTCCATATGAATTTTAGAATCAGATAGTCAGTTTCTACAAAAAGCTAGCTGAGATTATGATAAGTATTGTGTTGAATCTGTAGATCAGTTTGGGAGAGTACTGCCAGCTTAACCATATTAAGTCTTCTGATCCATGAACGTGAGATATTTTCCTTATCTTACTCTTGACTTTAATTGCGATACTCCTAAAATTTTAACATTAAGTATGATGTTTCCTGCAGGTGTTCAGTAAGGAGGTTGTTTTCTATTTGCAATTTGCTAAGGTTATTTTTTTTCTTATAATGAATAAATGTTGGATTTATCAAACACTTTCTATCTATGAAGTAATCACATGTGTTTTCTCTTTTATATGTCAGTTAGTAGTTTTTTTTCCCTAATCTGAGCTGGAATTGACTTGACAGCAACAGGTTTGGTTTTGGTGTTTAATCATGCTCATAATTCTAAAATAAACCTACTTGGTCATGATGTAATATGCTAATATATTATTGAATTGTGTTTTCTGAAGTTCTATTTAGGATTTTTCATATAGGTTCAAAGGTGAAATTGTTCTAAATTTTTTTTTTTATGAGTTATACTGTGCTTGTCCAGTTTTGGTTTCAAGTTTCTGGTAGCCTCATAAAAATAGTTGGATAGCTTTCCTTCCTTTTCTGTTCCCTAATACAGTTTATATAAAAAAGAGACCACCTTCACCTTAAACATTGGATATTATACTGTGAATCATCTGAGTCTGATGTCTTTATTGTAGGAAGATTTAATGGATAACTGAATATGACACATAGACATTGGTTTAATTAAGTGACCTACTGAGTGGAAGGAGCCCTGGTGGAGCAGTTATTAAGAGCTCAGCTGCTAACCAAAAGGTCGTCAGTTCAAATCTACCAGCCACTCTTTAGAAACCCTATGGGGCAGTTCTACTCTGCCCTGTAAGGTCGCTATGATTGGAATCACGTCGACAGCAATGGGTTTGGTTTCGTTTTACTGAGTGGAAATCATCCACTTAGTTCCAGTTTTCAAATTCATTTTTTAGGTGGTACATAATATTCACTTGTGACTTAAAGTTTCTATCTGTGGACCCCTGGTGGTGCACTGGTTAATAGTTTGGCTGCTATCCAAAAGGTCGACAGTTCCAATCCACCAGCTGCTCCTTGGAAACCCTATGGGGCAGTTCTGCTCTGTCCTATAGAGTCGCTATGCGTGGGAATGAACTCGACAGCAACGGGCCCCCCCCCCCAATATATCTATAGTTTTGATCCCTTTGTCAATCCTTTAAGCAACAAACAAACGAGTTATAGAGAGGATCAACAAAAGAACTAACCAATATATGGTTATTTTATAAAACTAATAAAATAGAAACACCTCTGTCTAGATATAGGAAAGAAGTAAGGAGCCGCAAATATTTAGTGTCATTTAAGGTCCCTTCTAACTCTAAAATTTCGTGATGCTATGTCTCTGGCTTATCGAATCCCTATTAGATCACTTTTCCTATCCAGCTCCACCTCTTTGTCATTCCATGCGGTCACTATCTCTCACTACAGCATGATGTACTTGTCTGATTTTTTCATTACCTGTTCTGGCTAGAAAAGAAAGAACACCTGAGTTGACTGACTATGATATATGTCATTGCTCACAGAGGACAGTGCTGTAATTTGATACTCGTGAACACCTGCCATATAGTGGGGACTGTGTAAGATATTAGAGGTGCAGAGGTGAAAACAAGATACATACCCTACCCGCAAGAATAGTAACATTCAGGGAACATAGACATTGAATCAGTAATTACACAGATAATTACAACAATGAAAAGTATAATAAAAGAGAGGTATAGAATGCTATATAACAAGGGACTGATGGAGTCTGGGAGGATAGGAAGTAAAGCGGTGATTGAGGGCCAAGAGAAGGATAGGGAAGGCAGAGGACGGTATGTGTAGGAAGCATCTTGGGGTGATCAAGAAACCAGATGTAAGCCAGGCTGGCCTGAGCCTGGACAGACAAAAGGAGGTAGACGTTCGAAGAATTGGGGTCTTTACCCTAGGAATAAAGTTCCTGGGTGGTATAAACGGTTAGGTGCTTGGCTGCTAATCAAAAGGTTGGAGTTTCAAGTCCAGCCAGAGACACCTCTGAAGAGAGGCCTGGCGATCTACTTCTGAAATATCAGCCGTTGAAAATCCTATAGAGCACAGTTCTACTCCGACACACATTGTGTCATCCTAAGCCACAATCAATTTGAGGGCAACTGGTAAACCACAGGAGCAATGGGAAGCCACTGGAGCATTGTTAACACCATCTGTGGGAAAGCCTCTTAAAGCCAACATCTCCGAAACCAAGGATCTGTCTAGTTACCTTCTTATTTTCAAAACAAAACTTCATTTTTCCTCTCAAAAAACCAGGGGTCACTAGCAGACATCCCACATGGGAAACATACAAATTAGGGTAATGAATATTTCTTTCTTTAGTTAAACCATTACTTTAAATGCATTACAATTTGTTAGATTGAACTAGCTTTGCCTTACAATAAGTTGTTTCAGGGTTTTTCTTTTTAACTCTTTCATCTTTAAAACTTTATTACAGTTGTTTTTTTTTTTAATCTGAGAAGGCAACCCTTTATTTTCCACCTGAATTAGAGAGAGCTGTATCTTGGGAGGAACGCTGGTGGTTCAGTGCTTAAGAGCTATGGCCCCTAACCAAAAGATCAACAGTGTGAATCCACCAGGCACTCCTTAGAAACCCTACAAGGCAGTTTTACTCTGTCCTATGGGATCGCTATGAGTCGGAATCAACTCAACGGCAGTGGGTTTGGTTTTTGGTTTTGGTATCTTGGGGAGATGTGTCTGGCTGACTGCGTTATCATCGTATTGTTATCTATGGAGTGCTGACAGTGATGCTCCGTTAGGCACCTTCTCCCACTCTCTGTAGACTTCCTCACATTCAGAGCTCAACAATTGCCTTAGCTAGCTTGGATTAACTGAAAATAATTTTCCCCTATCTAATGTCCGTACATTGTTGTTGTTAGTTGCCATTAAGTCAGTTCCGACTCCTGGTGACCCCGTGTGCAACAGAACAAAACATTACCTGGTCCTGCGCCACATTCATGATACGATTGAGTCCATTGTTGGCGGTCACCCTGTATTTTGAGTGCCTTCCAACCTAGGAGGCTCATCTTACAGCACTCTTTTGGACAATATTCTGT
Source organism: Trichechus manatus latirostris (assembly GCF_000243295.1). Taxonomy (NCBI): domain Eukaryota; kingdom Metazoa; phylum Chordata; class Mammalia; order Sirenia; family Trichechidae; genus Trichechus; species Trichechus manatus. Next base: position 1,265,391 of record NW_004444124.1, on the reverse strand, counting down.
TGGAACCTCTAGAGTTTTCTTTTTTCTTGTTTTTTAAGTGAAAGTTTACAATTCGAGTTAGTCTCTCATACAAAAATTTATACATACATTGTTATGAGACACTAGTTGCTCTCTGTTTGCTGTAACAGCACACTCTTCCTTTCCACCCTGGATTTCCTGTGTCCAATCAACCAGCTCCTGACCCTCTCTGCCTTCCCATCTCACCTCCGGACAGGAGCTGCCCATTTAGTCTCATGTATCTACTTGAGGTAAGAAGCATACTCTTCATAAGTATCATTTTATGTCCCATAGACAAGTCTAATCTTTGTCTGAAGAGTTGGCCTAGGGAATCGTTTTAGTTTTGGGCTAAAAGAGAGCCCGGGGGCCAAGTCTTCTGGGATCCCTCCAGTCTCAATCAAATCATTAAGTCTGGTCTTTTTACTAGAATTTGAGTTCTCCACCCTACTTTTCTCCTGCTCCGTCAGGGACTCTCTGTTGTGTTCCCTGTCAGGGCGGTCTTCGGTGGTAGCTGGGCACCATCTAGTTCTTCTGGTCTCAGGGTGATGAGGAGGAAGCTATAGAGTTTTCACTGGTTGATTTTCTAATGTTGAACCATCCCTGCGTACCTGGTATAAATCCCACTTGATCATGGTGAATTATTTTTTTGATATGTTGCTGAATTCTATTGGCTAGAATTTTGTTGAGTATTTTTGCATCAACGTTCATGAGGCACACTGGTCTTTAATTTTCTTTTTCTTTGTGTTGTCTTTACCTGGTTTTGGTATCAGGGTTATGCTGGCTTCATAGAATGAGTTTGAGAGTATTCCATACTTTTCTATTCTCTGAAATACCTTTATTAGTAGTTGTGTTAGCTCTTCTCTGAAAGTTCGGTAGAATTCTCCAGTGAAGCCATCCAGGCCAGGGCTTTTTTTGTTGGGATTTTTTAAATTACCTTTTCAGTCTCTTCTTCTATTATGGGTTATTTAGTTGTTCTAAATCTGTTTGTGTTAGTTTAGGTAGGTAGTGAGTTTCTAGAAATTTGTCCATTTCCTCTAGGTTTTCAACTTTGTTAGAGTACAGTTTTTCATAGTATTCTGTTACGATTCTTTTAATTTCAGTTGGGTCTGTTGTGATATCACCCATCTCATTTCTCGTACGGGTTAATTGGTTCCTCTCCTGCTTTTCTTCTGTCGGTTTGGCCAATGGTTTATCAATTTTGTTGATCTTTTCAAAGAACCAGCTTTTGGTCTTGTTAACTCTTTCAATTGTTTTTCTATTCTCTATTTCATTTAATTCTGTTCTAATTCTTATCATTTCCTTTCTTCTGCCATCTAAGGGCTTCTTTTGCTGCTCTCTACTTGTTCAAGTTGTAGGGTTAATGTTTTGATTATGGCCCTTTCTTCTTTTTGGATGTGTGCATTTATTGCTATAAACTGACCTCCGAGAACTGCTTTTGCTGTGTCCCAAAATTTCTGGTAGGATGTGTTTTCCTTCTCGTTTGATTCTATGAATTTCTTTATTCCATCCTTAATTTCTTCTATAACCGAGTAGTTTTTGAGCAAGGTGTTGTTCAGTTTCCATGTGTTTGATTTTTTTTCCTTGCTTTTTCTGTTGTTGATTTCTACTTTTATGGCTTTATGTTCAGAAAAGATGCTTTGTAATATTTCGATGTTTGGATTTTGTAAGTCTTGCTTTATGGCCTAATATGTGGTCTATTCTGGAGAGTGTTCCATGTGCATTGGAAAAGAAAGTATAGTTGGCTGCTGTTGTGTGGAGTGTTTGGTATATGTCTGTGAGATCAAGTTGGTTGATTGTAGCATTTAGCTCTTCCGTGTCTTTGTTGAGCTTCTTTCTGGATGTTCTGTCCTTCACCGAAAGTGGTGTGTTGAGGCCTCCTACTACTATTGTGGAGCTGTCTATCTCTCTTTCCAGTGCTGTTAGAGTTTCTTTTATATATTTTGGAGCCCTGTCGTTGGTTGCATAAGTATTTATTATAGTTATTCCTCCTGATGTATTGACCCTTTAATCCTTATATAGTATCCTTCCTTATCCTTTGTGGTGGATTTTACTTTAAAGTCTATTTTGTCAGAGATTAATATTGCCACTCCTGCTCTTTTTGGATTGTTGTTTGCTTGATATATTTTTTTCCATTCTTTGAGTTTTAGTTTGTTTGTGTCTTCAAGTCTAAGGTGTGTCTCTTGTAGGCAGCATATAGACGGATCATGGTTTTTTATCCAATCTGCCACTTTCTGTCTCTTTATTGGTGCATTTAGTCCATTTACATTCAGTGTGATTATTGATAGGTATGAGTTTAGTGCTGTCATTTTGATGTCTTTTTTGTGTTTTGTTCACAGTTTCTTTGTTCCCCTTAGTTTTCTGTGCTTAGTCGTTTTCCTTTATGTATTTTCTTTTCATCTTGTCCATTGTTGTTGGTTTTGTGTTTGCGGAGTCTTTATATTTTTCTAGTTTTTTATTTTGACTTGTAGGATTGTTACTTTCTTTTGTGGTTACCTTAATATTTACCCCTATTTTTCAAAGTTTATACCAGTCTTTTATTTCTTTATATCGCCTTGACTTCCTCTCCATATGAAAAATCTATGTCTACATTTTTAAGTCCGTCTTTTTTGTTTTAATGTTGTCATCTTTTACATGTTGACATCTGTTTCCCTATTTTTCAGTGTTTTAGCTTTGATTTACTTTTGTGACTTCCCTATCTGGGTTGATATCTGGTTGCTCTGTCCTGTGTTATAGTCTTGGGTTATTATCTGATGTTACTGAACCAGAGGACTCCCTTTAGTATTTGTTGTAATTTTGGTTTGGTTTTTGCAAATTCTCTAAACTTCTGTTTATCTGGAAATGCCCTAATTTCGCCATCATACTGAGAGACAGTTTTGCTGGATATATAATTCTTGGCTGGCCGTTTTTTTCCTTCAAGGCTTTGTATATGTCATCCCATTGCCTTCTTGCCTGCATGGTTTCTGCTGAGTAGTCCGAGCTTATTCTTATTGACTCTCCTTTGTAGATGACTTTTCACTTATCCCTAGCCACTCTTAAAATTCTCTCTTTATCTTTGGTTTCGGCAAGTTTGATTAGAATATGCCTTGGTGACTTTCTATTGGGATCTACC
>NW_004444124.1:1244666-1253867 GCF_000243295.1 Trichechus manatus latirostris | reverse complement strand
ATTCAGGACTTATTTTTCTTGTTTATTGATTGTAGATTTGTTTGTTTCGTCCCTTTTTTTTTTTTTTTTTAATTTGACTATGAGCAGGTGGACTGTGTGTTCTCTGTTGTTTGTTCATCTGTGGGCACAGTACTTTTCGCCTCCTTCTCCAATTGGCAGGGTCAGTCACTCAGATATGGTACGGCCGGGCAGGTCTAGCTGGAGAGGAGTTACTGGGACAGGTTGTTTGTGGCACTTACTACAGCCACGTGGGCGGGTCTAAATCAGTGCAGAGCAGGTTCCTGTAGGCCGTGTCTGTGCTTCTTGGTGGTGTGATGTTAAACACACTGTGCAGGTAGTTAGGATGTAGCAGGGAGATAGTTATGTGTGGAGCTAAGATGGATATGGGAGAGAGGAGAGAGGAACAGGAGCCCAAAACATACAAACAAACAAAAAAGAATGCTAGGGGAGCTTGCCGTTGGAGTGGAGAGATGAGAGACGGTTGTTTTGTCTCCCGCTGGAAGCTCCGTGAAGCTGCTTTCTCGTATCCCCTGTTTGCTGGTCTCCGATAGGAGTGCAAGATGGCGGATCTACACTGCATTAGCTGGTAGGGGACCTCTGCGTGAATCTCTCCTCGCTCTCCATTCTCTGTCAGTTTTCTCACTCCATTTGGTGCTTGTCTGAGTTCTGTATCTCTTCATTTGATGTTTTAGGGTTTCAGGATTGTTGTTTTCTTTGTCCAGCTTAGTTTTTCGGACCTATGCTGTGGAGGGACGACATGGTGCTTCTGCCTAGAGCGCCATTTTGCCGGAAGTCTCATAAGGGAAGTGTTTGTGATTCACACGGTAAGCTGATCACAAGTACTTATCTTTCACTGATCTAGGGCTGCTTCTCACTGGTTCTGGGTGGCCGTGTAAACTCTCTGGTGCTGGGTCTCTGCTGTTGCGAAAAACACACCTCGTGAGCGTTGCTGCTTGCTTGTCTTACCGCTTACCCCTGAGCTGATCAGGCCTGAAGGGCTCAGGCTCTTGCCGGGTCAGGTCTGGCAACTCCTCACTTCTTCCAAACTGTCTGTCACTCCCCCGTCACTCTGTCCGGTTTCTCAACTCTCCCTTTGATGTTCAGGGCTCCCAGATGACCATATATAATCGATTCACTTGTTTTTTCAGGTGTTTGTTGTAAGAGGGTCCACCAGAAGTGTCTGACTACTCCACCATCTTGGCCCCGCCTCTTATTGGTTGATTTCTCAGAAGTAGTTCACCAGGCCTTTCTTCCTAGTCTGTATTAGTGTGGAAGCTCTCCTGAAACCTGTCCACCATGGGTGACCCTGCTGGTATTTGAAATACCAGTGGCATAGCTTCCAGCATCCTAGCAAAATGCAAGCCACCACAGTAGGACAGACTAACCGATGGGTGTGTCCTTACATTAACCCATGGCTATTTCTCACCTAAGCATGGCCTTAGTTTAGGAGAGAAAATGTAGGATGCTTTTCAGGAGCAGTGATAATTTTCAAGAGCACCTGGATGGTAGCTTTATCATGTTCACATTTGAAATGTGTGTTTTAAACAGCTGCATTTATTTGACAACTTAATTGATATTGCAAGTTCAATAATCACTTATGTTTGACTATTTGGTTCTTCAGAGATTTTGTTATTTTCAAAGTTTTATTCTTTTTTCTGATTAGTGATTCACCAAAGAGTTTATAGTGATACCAGGCTTGAAATAAATCAATTTCTAAATTTGCCCTTCTAACATATTTAGGTCTTGAGCAGATATCCCCTTAGGGTTTCACAGTTATATAAGAAACATATAATGAAACAGTTTTTATTGTGGCAGTATTTTATATACCAAAGCCTATATGTGTGTGTGTGTGTGTGTGTGTGTGTGTATATATATACACACATATATATATACACACATAATTGCGATGTACATATGTGTAAGCCACGTAAACAAATGTAGAAGCTTCTAAAAGTATCTAATAAGAAATAGCTATCCAATATAATGCTAAACCACTGATCTCTGGTAAACTGGAAAAAAAATGGAATAAAATGGGGAAAATGGCTACATTTTTGTTTATTGCATCTTTAAAGGCATAATTTGAAAATAACTCCCTAAATCACCTCTTATCAACCTAGTCTTTTATTTTAATAATTAGAAATACTAACAAATAATGACATTACTAATTGAAATACCAATTTTGACAAGCCCCTACTTACTTCTCTATTAAATGGCTTCCTAAAAATATCAAAAGAAGTTAATGAATCACTTGTTAATTAAATTTGAACTTCTTTAGTATTTGAATGGGAAAAACTGAAATACAATTGATTAAAATTGCTTTTATTAGGTTGAACATTAACAACGATATAAATATAATATATAATAATGTTACACATGAATGTGATAAGAATCTGTAACATTCATAATGGAATTTGCTCATTTTGAATATTGATTTATCTTCTAAGTTCGTTTTGTCCCTGAAAATTCAAGTGCTGAAATAATGGCTTACCAGCTTTTCCTAATTAGCCAAGTGAAAGTTTTCATGAAAAATGTAAACGTTCTCATCTAACTAACAAGTCAATCTATCTTTTCTTCTCTTGTCTTAGCCTCTTAGCAAATATCCTGCTCTGATAAATGACATTTCATTCTGGTTGCCCTCTGAGAATTACATGGAGAATGATTTCTATGACTTAGTCCGAACAATTGGAGGAGACCTGGTGGAAAAAGTTGATCTTATAGACAAGTTCGAACATCCAAAGTAAGTGAAAAGTCTTTCTGATTTTCGTCTTTACTGTCTCTGCATGACAAATGGCATACGGAAACATACAATAAAATTTTACTTAGCTCCACTGCTTGTAAGACAAAATGTCTTGTGAATTTTATAGTAAACAGATAGCTTATTGGCAAACTCCTTTATATCAATCCTTTCTGAAAATCTTTCCGAAGTACATTTCAGTCCTTCCTGGCTCAGTAAAGAAAGTATATGAAACAGAACATTTTCAAGATCTCGCAGTTTTCCATTCCTGTTTGTGGAAGTGGTTTCTTGCTATATCACATTCCAAATACAGATGATGAGGCAGAAAGAGTTGTTTGTGGAGAAAAACTAGTTTCGAAGTAAATGTTTATTAAGCACTTACCCACACCAACCTCTGTATTAGGTTCTAGGAATTAAATGTGTTCAATACAGACTTAACTCTGCTTTCCTGGAGTTAACAGTCTTGTGGGAGAGGTAGATATTAAGTAAATTGTTACACTAAGTTTGAGTAAGTATTATGAAGGAAAAATACTTCGGGCATAGTCAAAGAATTAATTTCACCTGGAGAGTCAGGGAAGTGCTCTTTAAGAAGATGACATTTCAGCTGAGATTACTAGTATGTGGGGAAGTGAAGAAAGTGGGAAAGAACATTCCAGACAGCATGTGTGAATCCCTGGGGGGAGGGGAAGTACCATATGTGAAATGCAGGAGGCAACAAAGAGCATGGTGACTCCAGAAATGAAAAGTGGAAGTGGGCGAAGAGAAATGACCAAGGGTCAAGATGTGGCTACAGGGCCCAGGCAGGGGCCTGAACCTGCATGGGCTGAGATTTGGAATTTTATTCTAAATGCAGTTGGAAGATGTGGAAGGATAGGAGGATTCCTTGCTCATCACCTTTAAATGGTTTCCTTTGACCCCCAGCTATTAGAGTAGGGGCAGCCACCACATCTTATCTAACTCCCATCCTCTTTCTCTCCTCCCTGCCTGATGTGTGTAGTTGAATCGTAACTACATTGTCATAGCCTATGGCATTCATGTTCTATCCCATCAGCCAAATCCCCATCTTTTTACCTCGTTTGTTTTTTTAAAGTCTTAGTTCTCTAGACAGAGACATTCAGTTGCCAGTTTACTGCCAGTTGCCCAGCCATCTAGATGGCAGAAGTTCATCATCTATAAATTTCCTCAAGGACTTGTGGAAACAACATTCCCTGAGATCTTGCATGTTTAAAAGCTGTTTATCTGTTTATACTTGAATGGTAATTTGGTTTAGCATAAAAATCCTTGGGTCACCTTTTCTTTTATTGAGGATCTTGTGTTGCTCAATTATCATCTCAAGTTTAATTTGATATAAAGAAATCTAAGGCCAGGCTTGATCTTTTTACTTTTTATCCTAAAGGATTCTTTCTTTATTCTTAGAAGTTTATAACTTTATCAGGATCTGTTTCAATGTTGACATATTCTCCCTGGTATATATTGTTGTCGTTCACTATTCTGATTTGACACTGCTTTTGTTTTAGGAAAGTTTTCTTGAAATATAACTTTAAAAATTTGTTCTGATCCATTGCTCTGTTCTGTTTCATTCTTCAGGGATCCCAGGTATACATGAGTAGGCTCTCCTTAGTCTGACATATTGTTTTCTCTCTAATGCTTTAAACCTCTTTATTTCCGTTTCACTTTGTCTGCTCTCCTTGTTTTTATCTCCTCTGTCCCTTACTCTGTTTTCTGCGGTCTATTCTCCCTTATGCATCTTCTACTCCTATCTTCAGTTATTTGTGTTCTTTCTTTTCTGAGTTCTGCCAGCTCACATTTTATCTCCTCCTGTTTTCTTCCCATCTCTTCTCTGATATCTTATTTCTGTTTTGTGCTCTTCTTTCCTAGAGGGGTTGCTTCATTTAATTTTTTAAATTTATTGCAAAATATTTGGCCAGAAATTTTATGCACTCCAATGGCAGCATATTTCTAGGGCTACTCTTTGTCTGTTAGTAGTTTTTCTGCCATTTTCTCATTTTTTAAAACTATTTTTGAATTGATGTGTCAATGGTATACTCATATTTGAATGAATGGGGTTTCCTGTGTCAGCTGTTTCCACAAGTTTAGTTTGCTTTCTCAACTTTAAGGTTGTAATTCTTTGTGTAGATCTGCTTCCCACCCCAATTCAGCGCAGTTTCAGCACTTGGTGGTGATATAGATTTTGCACTTGAGACTGTAACCCTTAGCTCTGAAAAAGTGTATTTTGCCCATGTTTTCTGAGATATGCCATTCCTTGCATTTCTTTTCTTCACTTCTTCCCATTTGGCTTCTTCTTGATTTCAGCTACTCTTGGCAGGCTTTAAATATATTTTAGAGCTTGCACATGATATCTGTCTCCTAACTTTACAGAAAATAGAATTTATGGTGTTTGCTATAGTATCCTCCACCGTCTCTTTGCACAGATGTAGTCAGTTTGATTCCTGTGTATTCCATCTGGCAAGATCCATAAGTATAGTCGCTGTTTCTGTTGTTAAAAAAGGTATTTCCAATGACTAAGTTGTTGGTCTTGTAAAATTCTATCCTGTGATCTCCAGCATCATTTCTGTCACCAAGACCATATTTTCCAACTACTGATTCTGATTACTGATTTGTAATCAAATCAACTACATCTGTGTAGAGAGATGATGAAGAAGCTCAATATCATCTGTCAGAACAAGGCCAGGGGTCGACTGCGGAACAGACCATCAATTGCTCATATGCAAGTTAAGGTTGAAGATGAAGAAAATTAAAACAAGTCCTTGGAAGCCAGAGTACAACCTTGAGTATATCTCACCTGAATTTAGAGACCATCTCAAGAATAGATTTGATACAGTGAACACTAATGACTGAACACCAGAAGAGTTTTGAGGTGACATCAAGGAGATCATATATGGAGAAAGCAAAAAGTCATTTAAAAAGACAATAAAGAAAAGACCAAAATGGATGTCAGTAGAGACTATGAAATTTGCTGTTTACTGTAGAGTAGCTAAAGTGAATGGAAGAAATGATGAAGTGAAAGAGCTGAACAGAAGATTTCAAAGGGTGTCTTGAGAAGACAAAGTAAAGTGTTATAATGAAATGTGCAAAAACCTGGAGTTGGAAAACCAAAAGGGAAGAACACGTTCTGCATTTCTCAAGCTGAAAGAACAGAAGAAAAAATTCAAGCCTCGAATTACAATATTGAAAGATTCTATGAGCAAAATATTGAACGATGCAGGAAGCATCAAAAGAAGATGGAAGGAATACACAGAGTCACTGTACCAAAAAGAATTGGTCACCGTTCAACATTTTAGGAGGTAGCATATGGTCAAGAACCGATGGTATTGAAGGAAGAAGTCCAAGCTGCACTGAAAGCATTAGCAAAAAACAAGGCTTCAGGAATTGACGGAATGCCAGTTGAGATGTTTTAACAAACGATGCATTGCTGAAAGTGCTCACTCTTCTATGCCAAGAAATTTGGAAGACAGCTACCTGGCCAACTGACTGGAAGAGATCCATATTTATGCCCACTCCCAAGAAAGGTGATCCAGTGGAATGCAGAAATTATCAAACAATATCATCAATGTCACACGCAAGTAAAATGTTGCTGAAGATAATTCAAAAACAGTTATAGCAGTACATCAACAAGAAACTGCCAGAAATTCAAGCCGGATTCAGAAGAGGACGTGGAAAGAGGGATATCATTGCTGATGTCAGATGGATCTTGGCCGAAAGCAGAGAACATCAGAAAAACATCGACCTGTGTTTTATTGACTACACAAAGGCATCAGACTGTATGGACCATAACAAATTATGGATAACATTGTGAAAAATGGGAATTCCAGAACAGTTAATTGTTCTCATGCAGAACCTGTACATAGACCAAGGGACAGTTATTCAAACAGAACAAGAGGACACTGCATGTTTTAAAATCAAAGAATTTGTATGCCAGGGTTGTATCCTTTCACCATACTTATTCAATCTGTATGCTGAGCAAATAATCCAGGAAGCTGGACTATATGACTTGTAATTTTTCTCACCCTTGCTTATTTTGCAGAAAACACTGAAATCGAGGATTCAGTTTTGTAAACTACCTAAGAAGCTGAGAGAAATTGCTATTGTCCTGGATATGGGGTTAGATGTGTTACAGAAGAGGGATGTGTTTGGAGGGAAATAAATTGATTGCAAACATTGAGTCTTTCTGCCTGTAGATGATTTGTAGTGATGAAAGTAGATGATGAAGAGCACGGTAACTGGAAAGACTGCAATGGGAGTGGGTGAGTGTAGCGGTCCTGTGGACCCAGGGACAGACCAGACAAGTAGGTTCCTGGGGCACAGGTCTAAAACCGTAAAATGTCACTGGACTGCTTTAGAAATACGTTTTCAGTGAGGTCTGTGCACACAACTCCATGCTAACTGAAGAAAGGTAAGTTTATCCAGTTCCTTCTGAAGGAAACAGTACTTTTTATTGGAAATTTAAAAAAAAACAAACAACCCATGAAAAACCATTTCTGACTGGCACTGGTCATACCATCTCTTAAATAAACATACAGATATTTAAAGACGGTCACTTTGTAGCTGTGCCAAATTATTCGCCTGCCCAGGGCACACACCTTTCTTATTAAGGGGCAGACTTCATATTCAGAGTAAGATTCCTGTGGCAGAGATTGCTAATTATTTCTCAATATCCAATTTTCTCTTTCCCTCCTTTTTAAATAATATGACCTCATTTTTTTTAGCTAAGCGGCTTTCCACTAGTGATGGTTGAGATTATGTATCAATTTGGCGAGGCCATGATTCTCAGTGGTTTGTCACTTATGCAATGATACATGATGTAAATGACACAGTGATGCAAACTCTCTGCTTGCCGAACGTCAAACATGGGGAGAGATGCTTGGACCAAGTATAAAACAAAGGATACTCTGGGAAAGAATCACATAGTGGAAAAACTTGAGTGTTATTTTTTGATCAAGGACAGATCCCAAGGTATTTCCGAGAGTCATAAACTGCCGGGTAGGAACCTAATTTCATAATGTTAAACACATGGAGAAATTTTTTCTTGATTATAAATAACAGTTTGTGCCCTGAAGGAGGATAGACATTCAGGCTAGAAAATGACATTTTGTTCCAGCCAGTCATTCAGAACCTTCTCTCAGAGGATCTTTGCCACTTAATCTGTGGGCCACTTGATGTGCAGAAGAGTCTTTGCAGTTCAAAAATTTAATGTAACAAAAAATGTGACAGTGATTACCTCTAGGGAAGGGAGCTGGGGTTTGGGCTTAGTGGTGACTGGGCGATGGACTTGTCCCTGCATGTCCTTTGGCACTTTTAGAATATTGCACGATACACATATATTGACTAACGAGAAAACTTATGAAAGTAATTGTGTTTCAACATATGAACCTGAGTATTCCTTTGACACGTTGTGAATACATACATCGTCTTTTGTCTGGAAGACCATGCAACTTAAGGAATTATAGGGTATGGTGTTTATTTTCTTCTAGAACATAATTGCTTACAATATTTCTTAGCCCAGGGTATGAGAAAGGAAAGAGAACATTAAGTATTGTCCTCCACTGATAACATTTCATTTAGGGATGCTAGCCTTTTTTTTCTTTTTTTTTAAACTATTTTTAAAAATTGTGGTAAAATACATATAGCAAAAAGTTTTCCATTTTAACAATTTTTAAGTGTACAATTCAGTGACATTCATTACTTTCACCATGTTGTACAATCACTATTTCCAAAAGTTTTTTATTACCCTAGACAGAAACTTAGTACTCCTTAAGTAAAAAGCCCCCATTCTCCCCTCCCTTCAGCCCCTGGTAACTTCTAGTCTACTTTCTGTCTCTATGCATCTATGTATACTAGCTATTCCATATAAGTGGGATCATACAATATTTGTTATTTTTTGCCTGACTTTTTTCATTTAGCGTAATGTTTTAAGTCTTATCCATGTCATAGCAAGTAGCAGAACTTCATATCTCTTTATGAGTGAATAATATTCCATTGTGTGGATGTACCACATTTTGTTTATCCATTCATCTGTTGATGGACGCTTGAGTTATTTCCACCTTTTGGCTATTGTGAATAATGCTGCAGTGAACACTGGTGTACAAATATTTGTTTGCATTCCTGCTTTCAAGTCTTTTGAGAATATTCCTAGGAGTGAAATTGCTGGGTCATATGGTGATTCTGTGTTCAACTTTTGAGGAATGACCAAACTGTTTCTAAAGTGGCTGCACCGCTTTACATTTCCACTAGCAGTACACAAGTGTTCCAGTTTTTTCACAAGACAGTTATTTATGACGTGTGAAAACTGGACTATAAAATAAAGTGGATTGAAATAGGACAGATTTGCTTTAAGACAGAAGTTTTTTTTATTATTATATTTTATTGTACTTCAGGTGAAGGCTTACAGAACAAATAGTTTCTCATGAAACAGTAGTACACATGTTGTTTTATGACATTGGTTAACA
>NW_004444124.1:1227272-1243079 GCF_000243295.1 Trichechus manatus latirostris | reverse complement strand
TAATGGCTAGTGATTGCAAGCATTTCCTCATGTGTAAGACAGAAGTTTTTAAGAGTTAAAAAGAAGGTATTTGATTTGACTCCAAGAAGGCAGTGGTGAGAAATGTCCCAGGTATCTGTATCAGAGATGACTTGGGAGGTGAAATACACTGATGTCCCTACCCTGGCTCCGCTTCTTACCATGCACCTTTTCCTCTAGGCTGCTACTTATTTTGCCTCAACTCTGTTCATGTGCAGCAGCACTTTTTGCAGAGTCCATGGACAGTGAGCCAGGCTATGAGGTGAACTCTGAGCTATAGGACACCAAGAAGGGGAGTCTCACTTCTCCTCATCCCCACTCCATCTTCCTCACTCTTAAGTTCTTTGACATCTACTGCTTGAAATTTTTAAAAATCTGGCATACATAGGTATACTAGAACACTTTTCATAATGAATTCTGAAGAGGGTCTTTGGCGTGAGAGGCACCTTTTCAGTGTGACTGGCCCTGCTTGTGTGGGTGTGAGTCGTGGGCCTGACCTGGCCACAGCAATTCATTGGGTGGTAGTGGGGATGGCATTCCATGATGCAGGTCAAATGACTTCTCTTCCACACTCTGCCTCCCTCCTTATTTTCTTCATTTGTTCTGGTCTACACGTAAAAATTTGAAAATTAAAAGAGTGGAGATTCACCTATCATCTCAATACCCTAACATAGCAGCTCTTACCTTTTTTTGCACTTTCCCATCCATGACTTTCTTTCTGTGTATGCCTCAGATGACTTCTTGGCCTTTGAAAGTAGACATTGGTACATGAATTGCATTGCCATCCCTTTGGTCTAGGTCAGGGTGTCTCAACCTCGCATTATTTACATTTGGGTCGGGTAATTCTCTGGTGTAGGGGCTGTCCTGTGCAGTGTAGGATGTTTAGCAGCATTGCTGGCCTCTACCCACTAGATGCCAGTAGCACAGTCCCCGACCCCAGTTTTGACAATAAAAAAAAGTTTCTAGACATTGTCAAATGTTCCTTGGGGGACAAATTTGCTCCCCATTAAGAAATTCTGGTCTAACCAACCAGTTGCGGCTGAGTTGATTCCAACTCATGGCGACCACGTGTGTCCAAGTAGAACTGTACCATAGGTTTTTTTTTCCATGATAATTTTTTTTATTGTACTTTAGATGAAGGTTCACGAAACAAACTAGCTTCTTATTAAACAGTTAGTACACATATTGTTTTATGACATTGGTTAACAACCCCACAACATGTCAACACTCTCCCTTCTTGACCTTGGGTTCCCTGTTACCAGTTTTCCTGTTCCCTCCTGCCATCCAGTCCTTGCTTCTGGGCTGGTGTGCTCTTTTAGGCTTGTTCTGTTTTGTTGGCCTCTCTGATCTTTGGATGAAGGGTGAACCTCAGGAGTGACTTCATTACTGAGCTAAAAGGGTGTCCCAGGGCCATACTCTTGGGGTTTCTCCAGTCTCTGTCAGGCCAGTAAGCCTGGTCTTTTTTTGTGGATTAGAATTTTGTTCTACATTTTTCTCCAGCTCTGTCCGGGACTCTCAGTTGTGATCCCTGTCAGAGCAGTCAGTAGTGGTAGCCAGGCACCGTCTAGTTGTACTGGACTCAGTCTGGTGGAGGCCGTAGTAGTTGTGATCCATTAGTCCTTTGGACTAATCTTTCCCTTGTGTCTTTAATTTTCTTCATTCTCCCTCGCTCCCGAAGGAGTGAGACCAGTGGAGTATCTTAGATGGCCGCTCACAAGCTTTTAAGACCCCAGCTGCTACTCAGCAAAGTAGTATGTAGAACATTTTCTTTATAAACTATGTTATACCAATTGAGCTAGATGTTCCCTGCAACCATGGTCCCCACAGCCCTCAGCCCAGTATCCATAGGGTTTTGGATGGCCGATTTTTCAGAAGTAGATCTCCAGACCTTTCTTCCAAGTCACCTCTGGGTGGACTCGAACCTCCAACCTTTTGGCTAATAGCCTGGCACATTAACCGTTTGCATCACCCAGGGACTCCACTACTGGTCTAGAGCAGAAATAATATCTTTTAGTGGAGAATATCTTATGTTTCTCATGTAAAATATTTCTTAAAATCGTGTTCTATTTTTATATTATGACCAGTGGGGAGAAGGGACAGAAGGCCCTCACAAGGGGTGAGGTGTTATAGTGGAGGCTCTTATGGTACCAAGGAGCAAAGACCCACTTGTTGGAACCTTGGAAAAGCCACACACACTAACCAGGCTTCCGGAAGCCAGGAGTAGAAGCAGCCTACTCTGTCTCCATTGCTCTTTCCATGGTATACCTACCAATTTCTACTTCTCTCTGCCATTTTATTCTTTCTCACTCACTCTGTCTTTCCCCTTCCCACCTTATGGCTTCTGCTCTTCCCTTATTTTGTGCAAAGTTCAGAGTGCCCTACCCAGTTCCTGAGTCTAAATGACCTTTACATTACAGCACCCATCACCACTACCAGTCCCTCGCCCACTTCTGCCACTCAACAGTGGAATCTCATTGACCTGACTCATCTTCCTTGCCTCTAGATGGTCTGATTGGCCATGTGGGTCAGGTGGGTAGGCCTCTGGCTTTTTTTTTTAATCAGCCAATAGGTTTACTGTGTATGCAGATCCTTGTTTGTCTTCTCTGTAACTTGAACCAAGTTGCTTCTGACTCAGGTGCTACCCTTCTAGACTTCCTTGAACCTCGTGCAAGGAGATGTGCCATAAATAAACTTATCAGTTGATTCTTGAGTTCCTGTGTTCTAAGAAACGTTGGCTAATTGCCACAGGGCTTCAAGGATGTTGAGATAATACCCTAGTTTTCATGGACCTATATAGCACATGAGAAGTAAAGTAGCAATACGAAGCAGAAGGTGACAGGCTGCTAAGCCTAATGAACGGACTACACGGTTTCTTGCTTATAAGTGATGCTCAGTCATTTCACTGACTTGAAACAAGAGGGCATGTTGAGGGCTATAGATTCAGAGGAGAGGTCAGTCATCAGTATGGGAAGGTCTACCGAGGAGACAGGACAGCAAGCTCTACACAACTTTCTTCCTTCTGATCCCTGGAATGACATGTACACAGTTCTGATTCAGTGAATGTGAATGTGTGCTCTGTAGTAGAAGCCCTCTGTGCCCATTCCTTCTGTAGCCAGGACACACCACTCATAGTAGTCACTTTAAGATAAAGAGGATTTATTTAAGGGCACACCTGAATCAGAACTGGAAAGCTATTCGGACCCAAGGGGCCTGTGACCAGAGACCCTCTCTACCTGGCCCCTCTGATTCTGCCCCACTCCCTCCCTTCCTCCTCCTTCTCACCTCCACACCCCTGTTAACATCTCTGCCTCTTTCTGCATTGCCTGGTCTGGCCTCTTACGGGCAGTCCTCTTCATTCTCCCAGTATGGAAGAGTCAGTGAGGCTGGCCAAGCTAACTGTCATCACCCCTGTGGGCAGAGGGAGAGAGCCCTTTGCACCAGGCTGCCCGCTAGGTTTCTGGGCAGTCTATGGATGGACCACTTGTAGGTCAGGAGCTTATTGTTGATCTTGCATGGCCGCTAACATCATAGCCCAGCCCTGCTTTCCAGAGCAGGAAGCCATGGGCAGGGCAGTTTCAACCAGAAGCCTTCACCTTTTAGAGCAAACACATGAGCACTGCTTTTCTTTCCCCTCTTCCTCCACCAATGTGTAAGAATGTATAGGACTCTGTAACTGCTACTAATTATTGACTCCTTTAGATCTTCTATTCTTCATTTGCCTGTAGACTTTTCTAGGCTGTGTTACTTGATGGAAACTCCTTGGGGGTCTGTGGCCTAGTAGCTCATGTCCATCCTTCTCAGTGTTATGTTAGTGCAGGGAAGCTCACTAATGCTTGGTGGGTGGTTTATTAACCCACTGCATTCCTTAGAGAAGCTTTTCTTAAATGCCTGGAAATAGTGTCGGACATAAGAAATAGTGTAGTTTAGTGGAAGGAACTTGAGATTTAGAGTCAGAAGCTATGGGTGTGAGTCCTGATCCTCCACATCTCGGATGTGTAGTGTTGGGTGTGAGTCCAGGTCCTCCACATCTCAGATATGTAGTGTTGGGGGTGAGTCCAGATCCTCCACATCTCGGATGTGTAGTGTTGGGTGTGAGTCCTGATCCTCCACATCTCGGATGTGTAGTGTTGGGTGTGAGTCCTGATCCTCCACATCTTGGATGTGTAGTGTTGGGTGTGAGTCCAGGTCCTCCACATCTCGGATGTGTAGTGTTGGGTGTGAGTCCTGACCCTCCACATCTCGGATGTGTAGTGTTGGGACTCTCTGAACCTCATCCTCCTTATGTACAATCCAGGAGTAAAAGTAAAAAGTACATCTTTAAATGGTACCTGCAAAAAATAGTTATAGCTTTATACGTGCAATGCTTTGAAAACTGCACAGTGTTCTAAAACTCTTCTTAGTCACTAAACAGTGATAACTTTCTCAATACACCTAACTTATTCTTTTGTTCTTTAAAATAAAGAATAACCCCAGTACAGCTAGAAGGCTTGGATTTGGCAGCCAAATGCACATGACAGGACATTCTGGTAATGGAGGGAAGCAGAATGAGGTTTCATATAAAACTGTCATTCTGAAATGATACATATTCTTTTTGCAACTTAAGAAGTAAATTTTTAATCAGAAAAAATAGACACACTTTGTGAAGTGGCCATAGTACTGGCCAGGCTGCTGAGTTCTGTCATTGGTGTGGCAGTCATCGGGTGGCAGCTGGGAAAGTGCCAGGGCAGTGACAGGGGATGAGGTCTCGAGTTTGCAAATCCATCCCTGGTCTTGCTTCTTTTGACAAAACCAAGTAAGTGCAGTTACCTGAACTTGAAGCCTGCCCAGCAGTGAAAACCAACGACAGCGTAACGCTCCCGTCAGGCCCATCTTGGGAGAGCCCTGGGTGCCAGGAGCTTGTCAGAGATTATGTCCCCTTGAAACCGCCCGCACACGGCACCAAGGAGCAGGCAGGAGGCAGCCGCCGGCTTTAGAGCTCACCTGGCCTCTCCTCCCCGCTTTGTTCTCATTTTTATTGCAATGGCGGTGGTGTGTGTGCATAAGAATTTGATTGTCGAGGTTCAGACAACCGAGACAGCAATCTTCAGAGAATTTCTAGCCTGGATAAGTTGCATCTTCCTTCTCCCTCCCCTCCTCTCCATCCCCACGCCTGCTTTGAAAGTGTTCTACAAGGCAGGTTCTTCAACACAGCCCCACAGCAGCCCTGTTTGCCACCAGCCTGAGACAAATTAAAACACAATTAGCTCAGGACACGAACACCATGTTCTGCTCATCCCCAAGCATGTGACCGTTTGCCGAAGGATTCTCTGGGATTACCTGCCCGCTGACCTGGCAGGGCCCTGCAGCCACTTCTCTGCAGACCAGGGAGGAGCAGAGACTGCCTGTCAGCCAGCGGGAGTCAGGAGAAAGGCCAGCAACCTAAGAGCTGCTTCTCCTGTGGTGCTGGTCAGCTACCCCAGGCACACCTTAGTGAAAACAAGGCCCGAAGTCACCCTTTCCTCTTTAACTTTCAGTTATCGGCTTCCAGGGCGTCCTAAGGACACTCTCTCGTTAGGTGTCCTCCACATTCTTTCATCATGTAGAAATAGAAGTTCTCTTCAAGCCAAGGTGCAAGGCAAGAGGAACTCACATCCTTGGTGTTTTCCTTTCCACCCCTGGCAGTGTTTATCAGATTATATCAAGCTAAAATGTGCACCATTAGAAGGAAAATAAGTTTCCAGATCACTGGCAGACATGGGATTGGGGGCAGCCTCCCCAACATTTTGGGCTGTTATAAGTAAGCCTCTAAATTATTTGGGTCTTTACATCTGTTATCCCAGTTCACAAAGTCACTTGTTTGCACTGGCTACGACCCACACTTGATGCTCAGCACGAGCAGTGCCCCCGCCACAGTATGTGCCTGCATCAGTTACCCTAGTTCTTTGCACCCCCAGATGCTCCGCCTTGAATGTGCCACAGCCTCAATTAATGACATTTTCTTAGTTGCCAAGAGATTTATGAATTCGAAATAGCCTGATCCTCTACAGCCTCAGAGAACCAGTGATCCTACTTAGAGATTTTGGAATTAAGTCTCTAAAGATGGGCCTGCCATTTTTAAGGACGTCTCAGGATGTGCAGGTGAGACCTATTAGAATCACTTTTCAAAAATACAGATTTCTGAAAAGCAAAGGTAGGCCTGGCAGACTTGGGCCTCACCTGGCTGGTCTTCTCCTGAGCAGGAAACAGCCCTTTCTTGCTGCTGGCCACTCTGGGCTCCAGCATCATACAGGGCCAGGGACACCACTCACACTGTGGAGCAGGCTGGGCAGTGCAGAGCAGCTGCCCTGGTATTCTCTTGGTCTAATTCCTTCCCTTCACTTGGTCATCACTGAGGCTCAGGTGGCAGACAGGAGGGAGTACCCAAGAAGGCAGGGGACAGGTGCATATGGGAGTGAGAGGTCAACCCGGGGGGCAAGGACAGGTTACACACATATTAGCTGATGGTCCAGATGGCATCCAAGTCCATGGTCTTATTAGAGGTATTTGGTGGAGGTCAAGCGGTCAGCAAGGACAGGGAGGTCCATGGTGAGTGTAGGCAAGGCGTCCAAGAAACTGGACCGAGGGGCAGAAATGCAGGCACTGGTGAATTGGGATCCTAGGTAAGGCTTAGGTAGAGAAGAGTGTGGGAGGCCTGTTTCCTGGGATGTGAGACCCTGATGTTGCAGCAGAATCATTAGCGGGACGGCCAGGATGCTCAGCCTGTGAGCTGCTGGCCTGGGCTCCTGATGGTCTCCTCCTTTTAGATAGGGTTGGGCTCAGAGTCCAGAACAAGGCTGAATCCACTACACTGGTGGTGGAGTGGGGCAACATGCTTAAAATAGACAGCCCAAGACACGAAGAGGCCTTTGCAGGAACTTCACGATGGTCTACTTATTCGTGTGCAGGTAGGAGCGAGGGAAGGTGCTATCCTGATTGGAATTTATTAAAGCATTTAATGAGGAAAGAACATAGTGGAATGTTACATGATATTTGCATGAGGAAGAGAAGGATACTTCAAAGCAACATAATATAAATAAAGAATCCCCAACTTTTCAGTGGCAGTCACTCAGCTGATGAGTAAGAGGCACTAGTCGGACATTTAGGAAAGGAATTAACAAACTCAAACATCACCAGCCTGTGGGTACAGATGAGGGCACAGGAATGTTTGCACTGAAATACCACCAGCATGTCACCACCCCTCTGCTGACATGGACCTCAGGCTCCTGCAAAGTTCTCCTTCAATTTTTCTGGAACCCCTAGAGGGTGTCTCATATATGTTTGCAAGTCAGCTTACTTCTGCTGGGCATGACAACCATTTCCATTGGGCCCTGGGGCTCCAATGGGCATACCATTGAGGCTTTGGAGCCTTCCTGGTATCCTCATGGTATGTCTAGTTTGGCCAGAGTCCCTGTGCCTTTCCCCCACTTTGTGTCACACTTGTCACCTGGGTCCAAGCAGTTCTGCTTGCAACCTCGTTTTCCTACCTGCCTTGCAAAGCCTCTTCCTAAAGCCTCCTCTTAGGCTTTCCCCTCCCAGTAAACTCATGCAAATAAATGCTTAGGGTCTCCAAGCCAGACCTGACTGAATCTCAGTTTACACTAAAATCTTTTCCATGGGGGCACAATTCAGAAAAGAAGATAAAATCAGTAAAATGCCAGTTGGCTTATAATTGTTTGGAAACATAGCTGTTTTGTAAGTTTTGTGTTGTATTTCTTAGGGAAGAAAGAGCACCCCCCAATGTCTATTTTGGACAGATAATGGCTACTTTTCTTAGTGCACCTACCCTCCAAAGAAACGTGACCACAGTAAGATGTGGAGAGAAGAAACCAGAGTGAAAATCCAGCAGGTGAAGTATTTGCACAAGAGATGACAGCTGTAGTCTAGACATTGACACAGAATTGTACTAGAATAATTGCTTATCCCAGAGTTCATCAAATATGGAAATTTCCCCTAGCAGATCCTCTGACCAGCAGTGTACATGGAGCTTGGAGATTCTGCAGTGACAGTGCAGTAAGCACTGCTAACACAATGCCCTGTGCTAGCCATGGACACATTGTATTATATTGTTATCTCTTTCCACCATTGCACTGTTAGCTGCTTGGAGTCAGGTACTGGCTCTTTAGATTGCTAGTCTATTTGGGATATAGAATAGTAAGTACCCAGTAAACATTTTTGATGAGTGAATGGTAAAGAAAAAGAAAGTACAGCAACAACATACGTTTTATCAGAATGTAACTGACCTAGCTTGCTACAGGCCGGGAAGATAATCAATTGGCCAAATCTTCAGTTGGGTACCAGAACTCTACTATAGATAGTGGTGATGTGTTGTAAGGGAGAAACAATGGGGTGGGGAGTGCTGCTTAGGAATAGGACTTGGGTTAGGAATAAGTTGGGTTCTGAGTAAACTACTAGTTTAAAAAATAGTTTGGTTTGGCTAAATATTCAGAATAGAGAAAAGAAAAAGACAAAAGAAAAGTACTTTTAAGAGGGTTGTTAGTGTCCTATACAAAATACATTTTAAAAGAACCAGGCTTCCAGGATCAGAAAACTGTAGTGTGCTAGAAGGTATGCAAATTGTTCACGGTTACCTAGGAAACCCTTTTCTGATTGGAAGGGGAAGTCACAGGTTGGATATGAATTCAAGGAGTCAAATTTTAATGAGATTGGGTGTATGTTTGCTTGCCACAAAATGAAGAGCAAGGGGAATTTTTGAAACAATGTATCATGAAAGGAAGAAAAAGCTGTCTGTACAGGGAAGGAAGAGTGACACTAGGTCTCCTGAATGTGATGCTACCTAAGCCATCCTTTTCAAAGTAAAGGAGTAGTGACACCTTATGTGGCTGTCAGCATTGTAAATATCTGACCATTTTTCACATCCTGGGGAGAATGTGGTGAGCAAAGGGAGAGAAGCCAATGCACAGGGAAATAGAAATGAGAGATGGAGAGAAAGTGCTGACAGTCTATGTTCCTGGATCCAGTATTTTCTGAGGCCCAGCTGCACCCTGCCCTTTCCACAGTTTGATTGTCCAACTTTTCATCAGATTCCGTAGGCTCATGGTGATTCCTTTGTTTAAGCTAGTTTTAAGTGGATTTCTGTCACTTGAGACCCAATGAGTCCTAAAACATATGTAATTGAAGACTTTGGGCATTGAAAGAGGGTAAGAAGGAAGAGGTAACGGGCGGAAGTGATAAGCTTCCATGTCAGAGAACTCCGGAGCACCAAGGGAAGGGGCTGGGCTTGGCTCTGGAGGGCCAAATGTTTCTATGCAGTATAAGTTGAAATGGTTTCTCTTAGTTAGAGTAGCTAAAAATCGACACTAATCAAGTTGTGACTCACCCATACAATACAAGTGAACATATATTGAACAGTTACCATGAGTGAAGCACTATGCTGCCTATGATATTTATGGTCAGAAGATATAAAAATGATCAAAAACAAAACAGGCTCCTGTCCTCAAGGAGCTCACAGTCTAATGGGAGGCAAATGCACATAGGTATTTGCAATCCAGTGTGAAAAGCGTCTTAAATGAGAGGAGTACCCTGAACTCCTACGGTAGAACCTAGATTTGCCTTAAATACTCAAAAAACAGCTACAGATCATAGTTTATCTGAATCTTGAAAGACAAAGAGGAATTAGATATGGAAGGAACCAAGAAATTCTAGGCAGAGTGGGCAGCATGTATAAAGACATAAAGACAAGAAGAGAGTAATTTAGTATGACTGGCACATGGGGAGTAAGGGAGAGTAAGAGGACATGGAGCCAAGAGAGTTAGGAAGGGGCTAGATCTTAAAGGCCTTGTATTTCCCTGTACAATATGGACTTATCTGGTAGAAAGTGTGGAGAGTCATTGAACTAATTCAAATATTTGGAGTTTTTAAATGATTATTCTGTCTTCCCTGTGGAGATCGTGTTGGTGAGGGGTAAAGTTGGAAGTAGAAATAGGTAAAAGCGTATCTTAATAGTCTGAGTGAGATGCAAAGAGAGTTGAACTGAGAGGTGGCAGTGGGCTTGTGGGAAGAAGCCACATAAGACACGTGGGCCGATTTGAGGGAGAGTATGTCGATGAAGGATCTAAATAACTCCTAGAGCCCTGACTTGTGTGACGAAGGGGGTGGTGGGTGGAATTAACTGAAATGGCAATTAAGTAGGGGAAGAATACTTTGATGGAGAAGATTATTTGATTACTTTTGGACCCACTGAGTTTTAAGTGGATCTCATCGGAATGTTGATCTAACAGCCCATGAGAGATACAGGTCAGGGTTAACATATGTATTTGGCCATCATCAGCATTTGGTTGGTAGCTGGAGCTCCTGACGTGACCAAGATTGCCCAGAGAAGGGGAAGAGGAAGATGTAAAAAGAACCCCAGGGAACACCAAGATTTAAGAGATGATAGAGACAAAGAGTGAGTGAAGGAACTAAGAAGGTGGAGAGGCCTAGCTAGAGGAACAGAGGCAGGGGGATGAAGCCACGGAAGGAGGAGTCTCTTGCAGAAGTGAGATTACCAAGTGCTAATGGACTTGGCAACTAGAAAGTTTTGGTGATATTAGTCAGTTCAAGGATAAAAAATAGTTTGTATCTGGATAATCATATTTCTACACATTCTTCCCCCAGTTGTGCCTTGCCTTATTTTTATTCCACAAATGTTAGTAACTAGAGAATAATTGATTTTATGCCTTTTTAAATATAAATGTCTTATGGAGCAAACAAAGTTTCCTGAACCTGGAAATGAGGCCGGCCTCTTTATAGTCATGTGTCTGGTTATCGTCACTTGGAATATGCTGCAGTGAAGTTTTATTTACCCGTTTTTATTTTCCCTCACTGCGTAGCTCATTTAAAGAAGGACAGAAGAAGACAGTTGAACACTCTCCTGTAGGTGCTGTCTGAGAAGGGGGAATTACACAGCTGTAATGATTAGAAATCCAAGTATCACAGCACTGGGGTGGCCCCCTTAAAACAAGCCTCATTACATTTATTTCATAGGACATGTCCAGTGCATTCAACGTAAGAGAAGACATGGTATGCAAATTAAGACCTGAAAATACAAACGTAATTTGAACAATATTTTGATTAGCAATTCCTAACATGGCACATTAAAAAGAAAAAAAAAAAAACCTCATTAAGGTTGCAGATACTTTCCTTCAGGCTTGATGGCAGGGGAATCTTTGCACCTGCTCTGTGGTACTGCCTCTTCCACGGGGTGAATCTGTCCCTGGAAACCAAAATACAATACAGTACAAAGTACGCACAGTTCTTAAACTTAGACCTGACCTTCACTCCCTCTCAAGTCAAAAACAGCTTCTCCAAAATGAGAAATAAGGGAAACAAGGCTAGGAAAGGAAGGTGTGAGGAACATATTGGAGAGAAAAGACAGAAGAGTTGATTATATTTAGGATGGTTTTTTTTTAACCTAGATTAAATCAGTACATACCTGTGCATTGAACTCCTTAGTTTCAGGATTCCTTCTGCAAGAGAACCTATTTAAAGATGAATCCCAAATAATGTTATGTATCATATCTGATAAGGGATATAAGAATAGATCTGGCAATATTAAACAGATCAAATTCTTGAGAAGACTAGTCTGAATAGAAGCTATTCTTGGCATAGTTTAAGTAAAGGAGATCAATATAGATATTCAAGATGGAAAAATCCTAGTAGTTAATAGAAAACCAAATTTCAAGGTCCCTATAACCTTCAAAGTGTAGCTCTTTCAAGTGGTTCTTGGGAAACAAAGGTCTGTTAGAGATTTTGGCCCGGGAACCCCAAGGCAAGTGATAACCCTGATTTTCTACCTTCTTTCTGTGAAAAGCCTTCCTCAATGCCTTTAAATCCTCTCAGCTCTTGGGTACTGCCTGCCCTGTGGGTGGCCTTGCTAGGCCAATGGCTGTACCAAATGAAGGGCTGAAATTGGATTCTATAGTAGGACCATTGGTGGTTCAGTGGTAGAATTCTCACCTTCCTTGCAGGAGACCTGGGTTTGATTCCTAACCAATGTACCTCATGCATAGCTACCACCCATCTGTCAATGGAGGCTTGTATGTTGCTCTGATGCTGAACAAATTTCAGTGGAGCTTCCAAACTAAGATGAACTAGGCAGAAAGGCCTGGTGATCTACTTCTAAAAATCAGTCAATGAGAACTCTGTGGAACGCTATAGTCAAATCTACAACTGATTATAGCGATGGCACAGGACCAGGCAGCGTTTTGTTCTGTTATGCATGAGGTCCCCATGAGTCGGGGGCCAACTCAATGGCAGCTAACAATGTTGAATCAGATTTATACATTTATTTATTGTAATTGAACTGTTTAACTATTTTAAATAATACTTTTACTTATGTTCCGTCCTTATTGCAATAAAAGAGGATTTTTTTTTTACCCTCTAGCTCATGCTGTAATATAAAAATGCCAAAGCAGCTATTGTAATTGCAAGTTTGTTTAATTAAAATTACATTCAACCATTCTGACACACTTTTAAGCAACTGTGAAAAATAACTATTATGATCTGTTGGCATGCTTCTAGTGGCTAATCATTTTAGTTAGATGGTGGTTTTAGTTTTTTTTTTTCACCAGTAAGTATGAAAATTAAAATTAGACTGAACCAGTATTAACAATCTCAAAACCTTCTTCATGTGTTGGGCTTTTGCATTGTTTTTAAAACCAGTTTCCCACTCCTCCTTAATAAAAAAAAGGAAAATACATCTGTTGAAATATCACGTGGGTGCATTCTGTGGAGAAATAGATCCAAACAATCCACATGTAAGATTTGCCCAAATGTAACAAGCAGACAGACAAACACTGGTGGGTTGGAAGGAGCAGAAGATCTTCACACAGATTGCATTTTACCTCTGAATCCAGCGTCTGTCACATTCAGGGCTGTAGGACAAATCTATTTACATTCTTTATTTAAATGTTACCCCATAGAGGAGCCACTCCAAACTTTTTGATTGCCTTCAAATCTCTTGGAGATCTAGAGTTCTTTTCCTTCCTTCCTTCCTTTTTTCCTTCCTCCCTCCCCTCTCCTTCCCTCCTTCTCTCCCTTCTTCCCTTTCTCCTTGTCTTCCTTGTTTGTTCCCTTCCTTCTTTCATAACAAAAGTATTGGATTTTGCTATTAAAAGCAATAGACCTTTATTTTAGAAAAGAAAAGCATAAGGAAGAATTTGTTAATTACCTATAATTTTACCACCCAGAGATTAAGCACTGTTCAAAATTTTATGTACCTTTCTAGTCTTTTTTCTAATGTGGAGTATAAGCGTGCACAGCTGCACTCATTGAAGTCTGCTTTTGTCACCTGTGTTTTAATGCTTTTTTTTACATGGAGAAGTTATGTTTTATTTGCATAAATCCGTCAGCATTTTTTTTTTTTTCAATGACTAGTGAAATAGAACACTTTGGTGTATTTGCTAATCATTTGTATTTCTCTCTTGGTTGTTCAAATCTTCTTTCTCCCTTTTTCTGTTGGCGTTTTATTGTTTTCCCATTTCAGTTTTTATAAGTTATTCATATACTCAGAATACTAGTCCATTTTCTCTCATATTTGTTACAAAGTTTTTTTTTTTTTTGCAGATCGCTACCCACTTTTTATTATTCTGCATCGTGTTTGGGACATAAAGAAATCTTATCATTTTTGTATTTTTTTCATTGATTTCTTCCATCGCTTTACATGTAAAAAATCCTTTTTCATCACAAGATCATATAAATACTTATATTTTCTCCTAAGTTATTTATTATTAAAATTTTTATTGCTAGTTCCATCTGGAACTTATTATGGTGTTGTGAGATGAGAGGATCAAACTTTTTTTTGCTAAGCAGTTAACCAATTGTCCTAATACTATCTATAAGATTAATAATTTGCAATAAATGAATCTGTTACAAAAGACATGAAGCCAATTATTTTGCTTAATGTTTTAAGGATACTTTAAACACCAGATTGTATATGAACTGGGGCATCTGTGGCTTACATGTTGGTTTACATGTATTTCTATTTTTAGCAAGAGTAGCCCCACTGCACTTTCAGACCAGAGTAGCCCAGCTGGCAATTGCCTAGTCCCTTCATAGCCACACCTGTCTGTCAGTGGAGTCTTGTGTGCCTCTATGATGCTGAACAGATTCAGCAGAGCTTCCAGATTAAGACAGATTAGGAAGAAAGCTCTGGCAATCTATTTCTGAAAATTAGCCAGTGAAAACCCTACAGATCACAATAGTCCAATCCACAACTGATCATGAAGATGGTGTGGGACCAGGAAGCATTTCACCCTGTTGTGCATGGGGTCACCATGAGTTGGGGGTTGACGTGACAGCAGCTAACAACATCAGTGTAGCCAGAGGTAATCGGGAAACACAACCACAGCATGCCCTCTGTCACCACAAATCCTTATGTGGTTAGGTGGATAATGTTTTTGAGATTGCACCTTGGTTTCTGGGGTTCAGTGGACCTGTAGAGGCTACACAATGTAGTTTTGTCATATTCTGTCTTACTTCTTAATATGTTCTGGAAGGAAACGAATATTGCCTTACTCAGTGCTGTGAAGTAGGTATAGACTGGTGATTACAGCATGGGCTTGGCAGGCAGCCGGAGGTCACCTTCCGGCTTTGTCACTTACTGGCTGTGGGACTCTGAGCAAGTTACTTTACCTCTCTAAGCCTCAGTTTCTTTATCTTTAACATTAGAACCTACCTTAACAGGTTATTTTACAGCATCTGGCACATCATAAGTACACAATAAGTATTAGCTAGTATTGTTGATGATGGTGATAATAATCTAGTGGTGAGGTTCTTTTGGGAGAAATTATTGTAATTAAGTGCAGGTATTTCAGTACACAGCAAGGACAACAAAGCTTTAGTTAGAAAACTTTGTGTATGATGTTCACTATAGTTACGATCATACTCAAAATAGGCAGTCTGTTGCTTGATGATAATTTATTCCAAACCATGAGTAGCCTTCTGAACATTGAATTGTTTTGGATGGGAAGAGGAAGAAAGGAGAAAGCAGTTTGACAATATAATAAAGAAAGAGAAGTATGATGGGGTTTAAAATCTGAGAAAGGAATTTTTTTAATACCTTGAAAAAAATGTTGCAGTATATGTGTATATATATATATATGTATGTGTATATATATACTTGTGCAGAGGAAGTACTATAGGACATAGGCAACATATATTGCTTTTGGGGAAGAATGGTAGAGGAATGAGGACTCTGCTATGTAGTAGGACATGACAGAATTGGAATTTGCAGGCAGCACATCTGTTTGGAAGGGTGGTGTTTGAGGAGCTTCCCAGCCCCTTCAGGCCCTGTGTCTTTGTTTCTCAAGGTTTTAATTCAGACCCCAAATTCTACCCTACAATCTAAATACCAGCAGGAGACCACAGAAGGCAGACGGTGCTTTGTGTTCTGATTTGGAATTCAGTGAG
Source organism: Trichechus manatus latirostris (assembly GCF_000243295.1). NCBI lineage: Eukaryota > Metazoa > Chordata > Mammalia > Sirenia > Trichechidae > Trichechus > Trichechus manatus. The sequence goes on along the minus strand of NW_004444124.1, from coordinate 1,227,635 downwards.
CATCTGATTTGATGATGTAAGTGAATACCAAATAGTTGCTGTCAGTGTTCATGAAATAAAGAGTATCAGTCATTTTTACCAGATGACACTATTTTGCCATAATCTATTGATGTTTTAAACTGTATTTCATGGTAAAATAATTTCCAGACCATGTCAACTACTAGACATCTACTTTAAAATAGCAGTGCTATGCTACTTTACAAAAAGCAGGTGTCTTTCTTTTAGGGTAGAGTTTTAAAGAAGTCTGCCAGTTTTTTTGTTTTTGATTTTGTTTTTAATCAGCATTTCTATTTGGAGATTTTTTTTTTTTTTTTAATTGTACTTCAGGTGAAGGCTTACAGAACAAATAGTTTCTCATGAAAC
>NW_004444124.1:1217826-1219522 GCF_000243295.1 Trichechus manatus latirostris | reverse complement strand
AATGGAGAGATGAGAGACTATGGAATGGAGAAAAACAGAAGGGGAAGAGAAAGAAAAGAAAAGAATGAACAAATAGAAATCAGAAAGGTTAAAGAACCGCAAAGTTCCCAGGGATCGCACCAATGCAGCTATGAGGTCTGGGGAAGTCAGTCTCAGGTTTCACAGCACAGCCTGGCCAGAAGGCGCAGAGGCATACAACGCCTGGTATTCTTGGATCAGAAAGAGAAGGAAAAGATAGAGAGACGAGAAATTGAGCAATGAAGAAAGACAAAAGGGAAAAAGAGGGAAAAGAAAACAAAACAAATCAAAAAAAAAAAAAAAGAAGAGACAAGAAAGACCCCCCAGAAAAATAGAAAAAAAAAAAACCAACAGAAAATGAAATGCATTCAGGGATCCCTCTGCATGTCTATGGAAGCTGAAGGGGAGTCTCCCTGGCATGCAGCTCCGCCTGGCCAGAAAGGGCTTCCAACTCAAGAAAAGGAAAAGAAAACAGACAAACAATTCAAAATGAACATACGAACAAAAGCCCCGGATCCCACCAGCGCAGTAGCCCAGACCGGGAAGCAGCTCCACACTCGAATGGAGCTCCGCAGCCCCTCAGGAAAAAGCAAAGATGTCTCACAGAGCCAGGCACTCGAGCGAAAGGAGGGGGAGGTGGCGAGAGGCAAGCAAGAAATCCAAAGAAGCAGAAAGAAAAGAAAAAAAAAAAGCAACACCAGCAGCCAACAAATGGCACTCAGAGAGCCAGCCAGTGCGGGCTGGTGTTTCTGGACAAGAGACCGTGTCCGTGGGAAACAGAGGAGGCCGAGTGTGAGTGAAGAAGGGTGGAGAGTGGGGAAAGCATATATCACAAATTGCCGGTGCTCTGGGGCCCCTCAGAAAGGAGCAAAGATGGCACACGGAGGCAGGCACCCGAGTTAAAGGAGGGGGAGGCAGCGAGAGGCAAGCGAGAAACCAAAAGAAGCAGAAAAAAAAAAAAAAAGCACCACCAGTAGCCAACAAATGGCACCCAGAGAGCCACCCACCTGGGCACACGGAATCCAAACAGCCGGCGACCCCCAGTCAAGAGACCGTGGCCGCAGGTAGCAGAGGAAGAAACGAACAAAAGCCCCGGGATCCCACCAGCGCGGCAGCCCAGACCGTGAAGCAGCCACACACCCGAACGGAGCCCCCCAGCCCCGCAGGAAGAAGCAAAGATGGCGCTTGGAGTCAGGCACCTGAGCAAAAGGAGGGGGAGGTGGCAAGAGGCAAGCGAGAAATCAAAAGAAGCAGAGAAAAGAAAAAAAAAAAAAAAACTCCCCACATACAAAGAAATGAAGGTTTGGAAAGAAAATGTGCCATATATAAGCATATAGATGTTTAGCAGGAAAATTCGAAAGCAAAAGAAGCAAAAGAAAAAAAAAAAAAAGCAACACCAGCAGCCAACAAATGGCACCCAGAGAGCCGCCCGCCCGGATGCACGGAATCCAAACAGCCGGCGACCCCCGGTCAAGAGACCGTGGCCGCGGGAAGCAGAGGAACAAATAAACAAAAGCCCCGGGATCCCACCAGCGCAGCAGCCCAGACCTGGAAGCAGCCGCACACCCGAACGTAGCCCCACAGCCCCGCAGGAAAGGGCAAAGACGGCGCTCGGAGCCAGGCACCCGAGCAAAAGGAGGGGGAGGCAGCGAGAGGCAAGCGAGAAACCAAAAGAAGC
>NW_004444124.1:1118247-1217494 GCF_000243295.1 Trichechus manatus latirostris | reverse complement strand
TCTAGGGTTTCAGGATTGTTGATTCTCTGTTTGGCTTAGTTTTTGAGATCTTTGCTGTGGAGGGACGGTGTGGTGCTTCTGCCTAGAGCGCCATCTTGCCGGACTCTCCTATTTGGAGATGTTTGATGATGTAATGGTTAAGATTGTGTGTCAACTGGCTGGGCCATGATTCTCAGTGTTTTGGCAGTCGTATAAAATTGTGATCACGTCCCTGTTGAGATCTGATATGTGATCACCTCCATGATGGGATCTGCTGTGAGTAGCCAATTAACTGAAAGGGAGTTTCCTTGGGCACGTGGCCTGCGTCAAATCGAAGTGGACATTCTGGCAAGACTTAGGCGTTTTTTGCTCGTGCTGGATCCTGCAGCTGGCTCCTGTTCATCTGACCTACGGTTCTTGGGACTTGAAAAAGCAGCTTACCTGCAGTATTGCCTGCTGATCTTGGGATTCATTGATCTTTGCAGCCTGTGAACAACAGTTCTGCTCTCTGACCTGCCGATCTTGGGTTCGCCAGCCCCTGCAGCTCCGTGAATCAAGAGAAGCCTCTATCATGACCCATGGACTTGAGACATTCCAACCTCTACAACTGCATGAGCCATTTCCTTGATATAAATCTCTCTATATATATAAATATATTTATGCTTTACTGGTTTTGCTTCTCTAGAGAACCCAGCCTAAGACAGATGAGCATTCCAGAATTTCAAATTGTATGTGAATTTATAACACTGAATGTAGCAAAGAAATGGCAATACTTGTAAATAAGACTAAAAGTAGAACTCTGTGAGGGAGTGTAGTCCATATGATAAAAAAAAAAAAAAAGGTTGCCATTGAGTCGACTCTGACTCATGACAACCCCATGTGTATCAGAGTAGAACTGTGCTCCATAGAGTTTTTAATGGCTGATCTTTCAGAAGTAGATCACTAGACCTTTCTTCTGAGGCGGCTCTGGGTAGACTCAAGCGCCAACCTTTTGGTTAAAAGTTGAGTGCAGCTGAGCGCACTAACTGTTTGCACCACCCAGGGCTCCTTATGATAGTGGGCTTGAAGGAAGTTGACTAGAGAATCCTGGACTTTTGTAGCTAAAGCTTGACAGTGTAATGGTCACCTTTTGGGGCATCCGCTCGGCTCCCAGTAATATCCCATCTCTGGTAACTGCTCTTTCCATCCCAGAGCAGCAGGCTCTTACAGCCATTTTGTGCACTGAGGCTTTCTCTTCGAACCCCCCCCCCCCCAAAACCCCAGTCACAGCTGATTGGGCCTGGACAGATGCAACACATACAGTGAGAATTAACAATTGGGGTTGAGAGGGATTTGGTGTTTCTTTTGACAGTGGTACTTTCAACAGGAGCTTTGGTGGTAGCATCTGCTGCTTGCTTTGCAAAGCAAGAGGCAAAGAAAAGCAGGTAAAGAGAAGAGAACCAAGCAGATATACAGAGAACAGGGACGGGACACCAAGAGAGAATCCAGAGGACAGTGGTTTTCCAAATATGACACAGAAAACCAAAACAAACCCATGAGGCCTCCCTGACTATCACGCAGGAAAGCCATGATTATGCTTGCAAGCCTTATCTCACAGAAATAAAAGGGAAAAAAGGCAAAAGTTTACAAAACTAACACTTCCAGGAAGCATCACTTAATAGAATGCTCAACCTACACAGCAGTGAGGCTCCAACTCTGGTCTGCTGAGCTTCACACATTTCAGAAGGGACCCACCTTGACGTTAAATGCATTGGAACCTGAATAATGCCTTACCTCTGAGGTCCAGAGGCATAAAAAGTGGCTGGCATACTGTTTAGGCCAATGGTAATGAAAGGGTTAGACTCATCAGCTCTGACTTTGCTTCATGTCATGCAGAACAACCAACTTAAACCTGGGAGCTGCCTGTCTCCCCAGCTGAAGCAGCTGAATCCTCTTTCTTCCCAGTCAGTAGCTGGGCTGACTTGCAGAGATGTTGTGCTGACCTCAGAGGCCACATCAGAGCCCATGGCCCTGCTCCCGGAGCAGCCAGAGATGCAGCTACTTCACCTCCTGTTGGGGAGAAGTACCATGGGAATAGGAAGCAGCTGCTTCAAGAGCTTGTCCTTATTTTCACAACACCATTCGTTTCCCTCAGTTCTCTTCTGAGTCAGAGTGGTTGTGTCCTCCCAGAATCACAGAAGGAAGGTGCCCTGGTTGATTTCATTCAGTAGGCCTCTGCTGAATGGCTGCTTCTGACATGGAACTGTCCATTGTGTTTTGTGGATCAGCAGTTCTAATAAAAGCACTACCCAGGTTGCATTGCCTGGACACCAAGGCAGTATGTGTGCAGGTCATGAGACACAGGCTTAACGTTGGCCCAGGGAAGTGATGTACAAGGCTTGCTTACTTAAAATAGTTATCTGTGAGTTATCAAACAGGCCATGCATGGGTTATCAGGTCTCAAAGAACAGACACCCTCAAGATGCAGCTCAAGGATCACCTTCGTTAGAAACCTTTCATGACACTCTCATCCTCCAAGGAGAGCTGTGTATCCTTGGGGCTTACTGGGCCTACATGTCCGTCTATCAAAATGACACCAACATTTTACTGCACTTATTGTTTTCATATCTCTCCCACTGCTCTGTGGGCATTGGTGGTTCTGTGGTTGATTTCTCACCTTCCATGTGGGAGACCTGGGTTCAACTCCCAGCCAGTGCGCCTCATGCGCAGCCACTACCTGTCTGTCAGTGGAGGCTTGTGTGTTGCTATGTTAAACAGGAGATCTATTTCCAAAAATCAGCCAATGAAAACGCTATAGATCACAACAGTCTGATCCGCAACTGATCATGTGGATGGCACTGCGCTGGGCAACATTTTGTTCCATTTTGCATGAGGTCCCAGTGACTTGAGGGCCAAGTCAATGGCAGCTAACAACAAACAAGCCACTATACTATAAACATGAGGGTAGGAATTCTGTCTCGTTAATCTTTTATTCTTGGTGCTAACCATAATGTTTAGACAATTAGTAAATATTCAGTGAATGAAGAAAATCCCCTTACCATAGAGTTATACTAATAATATATACATATGTGTGTGTATGTATGGAAACCCTGATGGCGTAGTGGTTAAGTGCTCCAGCTGCTAACCAAAAGGTTGGTAGTTCAAATCCACCAGGCACTCCTTGGAAATTCTATGGGGCAGTTCTAGTGTGTCCTATAGAGTCGCTATGAGTCAGAATCGACTCAATGGCAGTGGGTTTGGTTTTTTTCTGTGTATATGTATGTGTATATATGTATTACAACACACACACATATACATATATATGTATTAAAACAAACCCGTTGCCATTGAGTCGGCTGGTGAATTCGAACTGCCAATCTTCTGGTTAACAGCTGAGCTGTGTCACTAGGGCTCCTATATATGTATACACATGCATAGTACACATTTTAGACACCTGTAGCTCACCATTTGTCAGGTAGAAGGTTTTGACTGTAGCACACAGTACCTGTAGAAAGTAGAGACTTATGTTTCAGCTACACAGATCCCAGACAGCCCGTACACAGTGCTCTTCTGAATACCGTAAATCCCTGATGTGACTTTTTTTTTTTTTTTAAAGTAACTTATCTATTGTTTAAGACTTATGTTATTTGGAGTAAGGACTAAATGATTTACTTCAGGGTAAAACTGTCACTCTGAAAAACATATTCTGAATTTTAAAGCCTTAGACTATCAAGAGCTATTCTTTCCCTACCTAAAGCAATAATGACAGTCAACATTATAGCATATTCTGCTTTACCTGCATGTCGGGTCTCACCTGGCACCTCAGTAAGAATGGAATTTTTTTAAATATGCCCTGCCAAAAAAAAATTTAACTTCCTCCTGTGTGTCTCAGCCCCACTTCTGTCTCAGACCTGGATGGTGATCTCAGTGTAGATAAGAGAATAATTTGTACAGCTGTGAAAGAAGGCCAGATCTGAGATGCTTTGTGCTATCTAGGTGCTTGGAGCCCTGGTGGCACAGTGGTTAAGAGCTCAGCTGCTAACCAAAAGGTTGGCAGTTCAAATCCACCAGCCGCTCCTTGGAAACCCTATGGGGCAGTTCTACTCTGTCCTACAGGGCTGCTATGAGTTGGAATCGACTCGAAGGTAATGGGTTTTTTGGTTATCTAGGTGCTCATCACCAGACAGTCCTCTGGTCGGGCAGGCTCGGAGAAGTGGGACCTGTGGGTCCCACAGGCCTGTTTCATGTCTTAAACGACCCCGCTGGCTCCTGCTAGCCTGGTCCCTGGCAGACTCAACTGGGCACATTCACCTGGCTGTGGCTGAGCCCAGCCCTGCACTGCCGAGCATATTGAAGTGAGCACAGCCTCATCCCAGAGAGATGGGATTGAAGGGAAATGGCCTTAAGGGTTTGGAGCATGAGCTTCACTCAAAATCTGGATTAATGGCTTTTTTTTTTTTTAGTAGAAATTTTTACTTTAGATTAATTAAAGACATAAAGTAGCTCCACTCTATAAAGGCGCTCTTAACTCCCCTATGATCTGTCTTCACACACACAAACATTTTCTTGTGGGAGGAGGGAGCAAATGCATGTGTGGGAAACAAAGAACTAACACAGTCATCCTGCTTTGATCAGAACTCCTTGTTACAGTGTTCGCTCTGAAAATGATTTCTAATCAATGAACGTGAACAGCACCCTGAGGAGTAATTACCTTACATGTGTCTCACTCTAGGCTGTGATTAAGGACAAGATGGCGAGATCAGGGGGTAGACAACAAATATAAGGAGAAAAATCTCCAATCAGAGCTGAAACGCTTGCGCTGGGGGGTGTTTAATAGGCGTGGAAGTTTGCGCCAGGTAGTGATGTCATTCTTCCTTCAGTGAACATCCCCCCTGCTATTTTGGGCAGCACTGATAATATCAGCAGCTGTGTTAAGGTAATTTACCACATGCCGCCGCTTATCTACAAAGATAGGTCGATTAGTTGACTCCCATCAAAATGTGAGCTAAAATTCAGAGATGTCCTAGTAGTAGAGATGAACTCAGGCTTCCCCGTGGTTAGGGAGCCAGTTCCCAAGCATGGCCTGGCACACAGCCTACCGGCCTGAATAGCAGTGGAACCTGGGCTGCCTTAGTCCAAGACTAGACACCAAAGGGAAAAGGAATAAAAGATTCAGAATAATTCTACAGTAGAAGAATGATTGAAGAGAGGCTTGTTAAACACATGGTGGAATTATTGAGAAGGTGAAGACCACTTGTTCTCTGTAGAGAAGAGAAGAAGGGGTCCTTGGCCTAAAGTGCTTCCAGGGCCTCTACTGTACCCATGAGACAGAGTTCCCAAAGTCTTAACAGTATATGATCAACATACAGTGAAGACACCTGCATAAGGAGGAGACCGTCCTACTTGTGAGGCCACGCTTATATAGAAAAGGTCATCCTGTTGTGTCAGTGTAACAAAGGATCCCTCAACCAGGGTCACCATTCAGCCATAGCACAGCCAGCCTTGGGCATGGTCCTTCCTCCCCCTGAGAGGCACCAATCTCGGGTGTATAGGTTCCTTTTAATGCTTGTCTTCACCTGGGAGAGCTGAAAGAATGCCAGCATAGCTTCTTGTGCCGTCTTGAAATCTCACCCCGCACCCTCCGCCATGTAAGTCCCTTGACAGCACTATTGCTAGGTTATACTCCCCCAGAGCAGAGCTTGGAGGCTCCCCGTGTGATCTCCCAGGTCCAAACTCAGTATCATCAGGGGCTTGCTTATCTGACAAAGTTACAAGGTTTCTGCCCTCATTCCTTCTCGCAGTGGCCAATGATAATAGTTTATAAAATTCTTACCCCCTGTAAAAGGATTGAAAGAATCTAGAATAAGTGACAGGCTTATTCTAGTGGTTGTTCTCTGAATATGTTTTTAAAGGGGAATAGTTACAATCTCAGGACCACCCAGGATTCACCTTGATGTATCTTAGAAGATAGACTAAATAAATGCCCACACTCGACTCAGATCTCATGATTCTGAAGAAGTTATATTTAGGGACCGAATAGTACCTTACTGAGCATCTTTTTATGAAAAGCTGACTAACTGACTTGGATAAGAATATCTTCCCCACTTTCAAGGATGTGCTGAAATCTTTGCTAGATTATTTATCCTGCAATCCTTTCATCCCTCAGTAAATGTTAGCTACCTGTGAAACAATGAATGACAGTCATTCTGCCTCTGGTGTGAAATGATGGGCTGGACAAGAGTGCCTTTTCCTGCTTCCAGGAAGAATTGAAAAAGCCAGAATATACTTTAAGTAGCTCCATAGAAATTTGGCCAAGGCTTTGCACCAGTGTCTGTTATTTTAAATCTATTCAGTTAGAGGTACAAGCAAAGTAAATTGAGCTGTGTGGTCGATTTGAATATTACCTTGTAAGAGAGTATAAATAGGTCAGCAAACCCTAAGGGGCAAAGGACAAGTATCCCGACTCCATAGACCAGAAGGCACTTCGGGAGATGGGACTATGGCAGAAACACAGCCTGGCCTCGTGCTCAGGGCCACGCAGCCCTTCTCCTCCTTCTCTGTCTCTGGAATTTTCTCCATGTGTGAACTGCAGCAATAATACCAACAGCAGCAGAATAAAATGGGTGTATGTGGGGGCTGTCAGGTTTAAGAAAGGGGCCTGATTTGAGAGTAGGAGGATTTTGGTCAAGTTGAATCCTGCCTTTGTGTTGGCACATTTGTGATCTGGCACAGTTGGCTATGTAAAATTGACCTGATGCTTTAAAAAAATTGGCACATGTGAGATATTAAAATGAATTGCACAGTCCTCATATGTTTCTGTGGTAGGATAAATAAAGCCTCTATTTCAACAAAGGACCTTTTCAGCTCTACCATTTTTAGTGCCATGTGGTGATTGATTGTCTCACACTTTGTTGAAAGAGTGAGACATTTTTACATGTTTTTTACTCACAGTCCAATGGAGGTAGGGGAAGAAGGTGGTGCAAACAGGCCACCCAGCTTTTAGGACCCAGCTGGTATTTTTATACGTGAGTCTGTCGTGGGTGGCAGAGTGAGGTGATGACGAGTTTTCAAGTAGAATAAGAAGTTGGAGGTGAGAAGACAGAATGGGAACAGAAGGGAGACCCTGGATACAAATGGTAAGATTTTCTTGGAGGTTACTTTGTATCCTTGGAGTTCCTGGGTGGTGCAAACGAGGCTGCTAACCAAAAGGTTGGAGGTTCAAGTCGACCCAGAGGAAAGGCCTTTCAGAAGAAAGCCCTGGTGATCTACTTTCAAATAATCAGCCATTGAAAACTCAATGGAGCACAGTTCTACTCTGACACATACAGGTTGCCATGAGTTGGAGTCAACTCAACGGCTAATGATTACTTTGAATCCTTCATTATCACTTTTTAATGACATTCTTATTCCTGTGGTGTCTCATTCTTTTTAGAGTATGTCTAATGCTGCCCCTGGGAGTTCCTGGGTGGTGCAGCTTCTTAAGTGCTCAACTACTAGCCAAAAGGCTGGCAGTTCGAACCCACCCAGAGGTGCCTTGGAAAGGTCACAGCCTTAAAAACCCTGTGGAGCAATTGTACTCTGCACACGTGGTGTTGCCATGAGTTGGAATTGACTTGACGGCAACCAACAGCAATGCTCTCCCAAATATTGAGGCTACATGATGTATTAAAATGAGAATTAGATTTGGAAAGCACATATCTAGGCTCTGTCACTAACAAGCTGTGTGACCTTGGACCAGTCCCTTAGCCTCCATGAACTTGCTTCCTTCCCACTGTAAAATGAGGAGGATCACACCCTACAATTCTCACGGCCCCTTCGAGTATTGACAGTCTAGGGTTCTGTGTCTCGTGGCCCTGAATTTCAATCTGTCGTTCATCGGCTCTAGAAAAGAGACGGGATTTTTAAAGGAATGCCTATGAAGGTTTGGATTATGAATCTGTTTATTAAAACTATTAATATTATTTCCAAGATGTGTTATCAATTCCATTTTTAGGAACTCTTCAGGAATGTACACAATATTTTTTTGTTTATCGTAGCTCCTTGTAAATATTTTTATAGAGATCACTCTAGGGATGGGTGCTGATGCCCTCCACGTCTCCTTTGGTTGTTGTTAGCACCAACTAGCTGGAGATTTAGGAGCAGAAGAATGAAAACAATGGCCAAATTTGTTTTTAGTTTAGTTATGGTTGCTGTTCCTCACCTACTGTTAGTAAGGGTATAACTGTTAATCTATTGCTAGCTACCTTTTTGCCAGGAAGATTCTTTACTTTTATCCCATTCCAAGCAACGAGGTTGACTTTAGGCCTACCTGCCTTCCTACCTCCTCCTTCCCTCCCTTCTTCTTTCCCTCCTGCTTCTCTCCTTTCCTCTCTCCCTTCTTCCCTTCCTTCCTGCTAAGGCCATTGTCTTATTCATCTTTATATCTTTTCCATAATGTTTGGCACGAAATCAAATATATTTGTCATCTGCATTGGTGCAGAAGCAAGGCCAAGAAGATGAGAAAGAACGCATGGAATTAAAACGGGAGTTTAAAATAACCAACTATGTTCTCAAAACGAATTGGAAATGAATGTAGTAAGCTGGGAAAGGCAGACCATGAAGGCATTTCCCAGCCTGGACCTGGGCCAAACATCTCCTGCATAAATATTGACTAGGGTCTACCTAAAAAGTTTTGGTAACTGATTGACCACCTAGGATATCTGTGTCATCAAGGAACATTATAACTTGTTTTGCCAAACTCAAATCACTATTTTCTTATTCAAAAATGAAGGAAGCTAGTCCTTTATACATCAAGCACCAGACCTTGAATTCAGTAGAACAAAAATAGATTTGAAATAAAGCATGGAATTTACATATGAAAGTATCAGATGTTGGTTCCAATTCATAGCAACCCTATGTACAACAGAAGGAAACACTGCCCAGTCCTGATGACTAGAATTAAATGCAAGTAAATACAGACATGTGCTTTAACTTCCACAGAATGTGGAATGATAATACCACACTTTCAGGGACCCTAGAAGCTTCTAGATTCTTCCCTTTTCCTCAGCGCCTGCAGTTAGGGTGTAACCTAATGGTTGTGAACATGAACTCTGGAGCCAGACTGACTGGGTCCGAGTCATAGCTCTGCACTCACTTGCTCTTATTTTGATCTCTCTATGCCTCAATTTCCTGATCTAAAAAATAAAGGTAATAATAGTTTCCACTGCAGTGGGATTGTTCTGAGAATTAGACAATGTATGTACAGTGCCAGGCCTGCTGCACTCTGGTCTCCGTGACAGTTATATTTCTCACTGTAAACAAATATACTATTGTTTGGTTTATACATAGTCTGAGAGACTTAGGATCATTCAGAGAAGTTCCCTTCAGGAGAGCTGATGAGGTCACGTACCCTGAACCGGGTTAGATTCACCAAGTTCAGTGCCACAGCCTGACATCTCTTAGCAGCCAGCCAGCCTCTTGCTGATGAACCAACCTCAGTGCCTCTTTCAAACTTCGAAAAGACGACTGGCTTCCTAAGTGAAGCCCTCAATTCCTGTGCCCATGTACTGGCAAGAATCTGAGATCCCTGCCAAGTCTCCATGTCTATGCTCCAGTCTGAGCTTCAGTCCTCTAAGCCAAGGAGCTGTCTTGGGGCAGCTTGTTCCTCTCCCCCCCTGGGGGTTCTAGGTTCTGCAGTGTGACCCAGAGGTGCCTCCCTCTCCTGGTGGATGGGATTCCTCCACTGTAGGTTGGAGGGAGGGAGTGGGGAGGAAACCAGGGTCTTTAGGTAAGTGTTTTTTTTCTTGGTTCCTATTTTCTGAGCCTCAGAGCTCTTTAACCTCCTTTATGATGCTTTCTTTTTTCTCAATCACCCTCTCCTCTCTTCCTCATCCTGCCTATTAAAGGATTCAAATCCCAAAACTAGATTATTTTTCCCAGCTCTCTTTATTTGAAGTGTATCATGCAAGTCCACTAGCCTTTTTTATTTCCTTTGTAACGTTTTTAATTACATAACAATTTTATTATCAGCACATTTAGTGTTCCCCTCCCTTCACTAGGAAGTGCTTTGTGGGGACAAAGAGCTGGGTCTGTATTGCTCCACTCCAGCCCAGTGCCCAGCAGTGCCAGGCGTTGAGTGAGTACCGAGTGGATAGTCCGTGAGTGAGTAAATACTAGATAAAGCAGCATGGCCCTGCGTATTTATAGTGTCTGTGGGATAACAGTCAAGGCTGCAATTTAGGAGCTCCTCGTTTCTCTGTTTTGACAATCTTATTACAAAATGTCTTAAAAATCACCAAGGCACACCATACCCCAATTTGTCAGAGAGTTAATTTCTGTAATTACAGTGGTGCCTGTTAAATCTCCTTAAATTAATGAGTCTTGCAGAGTTATGGCTGATGTGAAAAGGTATATAGTTAGCATCTGTTTGTTCTATGCATGTATCTCCCCTCCATAATTCACATATATTTTAAGAAACATGTCTTTGGGTGCTGCGTTTTTTTTCTATTTATGTCTTCATCATAAAAATATAGTTTATCTCCAGTATCCTTAAAGTAGCTTGCATCATTTTACTCTTTTAAACTTTTACCTAACCCAAACTTCTATCCTTAATATGAACTGTTTGGAAGATTTGAGAGGTTGAGAGCAGCCCCATCTACTCTGAGGGCAGCTCCCAGCTACCACTGAAGCTTACCTGCGGGGGTAATTCCTAGTAATGTCATACAGGTATCTGCACTGTTCACCCTGCCTGGCACCAGATCCCAATCCGCTTAACAGCAGGACTGATGTTTGCTCATTCTTATCTCCTCTACAAGGTGTAATGCAACACTCTGAACATAGTAGATGTTTTAATAAATCTTCAATGAATTTGCAGCATAGACATTTCTTGAATGTAGTGATAACAAGAAAAATAAAATATTAGCTAGCATTTATTGATTGTACACTGCCAGGTCTTGAGCTGAATGCTTAACATGCATTATCTCATGTAAACCTGATGACAACTGTCAGAAAGTGAATACTGTTGTCAGTACTATTTTATAGGTGAGAAAACCGAGGCCTGGAGAGCTTAAGTCGCTTGCCCAAAGTTCCGCAAGCAGTAAGTGACAGGGCTGAGAATTACACCCAGGCCTCTGCGATTCTGGAGCCTGCACTCTTATGCATGGAGTCCTGCAGGACAGATCGGTCCAGATGGGGACCAGCAGAACAGGTTCATCAGAAGGAAACGAGAGCTGCTAACGAGATGGAAGCAATGACTGTTGGTGGGTGAGGCCTAAAAGTGTCTCTCTCATTGCCTTTTTGGTAAAAAGACCCCAAATGTTTTCTGAAGAATGGGATTTTCTGATTTCTCAAAAGTATTGTGATCAATGGGAAAAGTACCAATTAATGGTATATTACTGGGCAAGAACGGGAAAGGCCACCTTTCCTGGGCCCACACCCTCCCCTGTCATGAACCCTTAAGGTCAGGAGACTGAGCCTGAAGTTTTTGATAGGATTTGTGGAGCAAGAGGTGGAAGGTATCAGGGAGGGGTGCATGGAATGGGGTGTGGTAGCAGCAATAGTCTGAGAGATGACACCTGACTTTTCAAGGTCTAATGATATTTATCCTGGTATTGGTTTCAAAGTGGGACATACCTCTAACTAGACCATTCCTATTGGCAGAGACCCCGTTTTTCCCTGGAGAGGTAGTGTGCTGTAATGAAAAGGATTGGCATTAGGTCAGGCAGACTTGAGTTCACATTCTGATTTTGTCTTCTACTGGTTTTGTGAGCTTTAACAAATTACCCTCTCCTGGTTCCTCACTTATTATAGCAGTAAGAAGTAAGGTTAATAACTTGATTAAAGGTGGCAGATTGAACACAAGCATTAACCTCTCAAAATGCTATTATAGTAACAGTAAAGGTCTTTTTTTAAGGCATAAATTAACCAAGGACAAAGTGAATAGGAGAGGAGACATCAATGACATAATTTTGGAAGCTGAAAAGCAGACCTAAGAAAGCTGAAATCAAGGTTAGCAGGGAGGGAAGTCAAGAAGCAACCCAACTGAAACTACAGAATTCCTAAAAGATTCAGGAATTAGTAGTACCAGTTTCCTCTGTGAGTAGAGGTACAGATGGACCTAAAAACATATGTTTTAGTTGAAACTATGTTTGAGAAGTAGAACCCCAGATTTCCTTCCCAATTCTGAGTGGCAGAATGACCACCCAGCCAAATGACCAGCAAGTCTTCATCCTGTGGAACGGAAAGTTCTTCTCTGGAGAGGATAAGGCAGAGGATCTCTGGTTTGGGGGTCTCCTGGAAACTTGGGGATGAAGTGCAAGTTTACTAATTGGATGTTGAAATCCCCTGATTCTTCCCCTACTTGGCTCCCTGGGCACTGGCAGCTGGGATTATAACCCGCACCCTCGCCTAGTAGGAGACTGTGTAGCCACTCTGGGACTCTTACCAGTCTAGGAGAAACGAGGTAAGTAGACTGGCATCCAAGGTTTCTCAAGAAATGGAGCACCCAGATTCCTCCACAGTGAAGCCCAACTTGATAAGCCCGACTCTTCTGTGTGCATACTTATGCATGCACGAACACCCAGGACTCCAAGCAGCTCATTCTTAAATATGGGCACACATCCAAAAAATACCATGTGCAAGGAGAGTACCAAAGCAAACAGTAAGAGCAGTCTAAAGGAATCACAGAGGGAGAAGAAAATATGAAGAAAAGAAGTCTTACCATTAACATCTTCAGAGAAGTAAGAGAAGATGTTGTATTTAATAACAAAGACAAGATTCTTTTAAAAATGGAATGCTCAAAGAACAAAAAGAGTTCTTGATTATTAGAAATGTGATAAACCAGAAAACCAAACCCATTGCCGTCAAGTTGATTTTGACTCATAGCAACCCTATGGGACAGAGTAAAAGTGTCCCATAGGGCTTCCAACGCTGTAATCTTTATGGAAGCAGACTGCCACATCTTTCTTTCATGGAGCGGCTGGTGGGTTCAAACTACTGACCTTTTGGTTAGCAGCCAAGTGCTTACCCACTGTGCCACCAGGGCTACTTATAGAAGTATCTGTAGATATGTAAAAATACAAATACGTAGGTACAGGCATATATATTCATTGAAGACACAAATACAGATACTCCTCAGACATAACCAAGCACCTTCTAAGATTGGTTTTTCTGGGTTTGAAAGCTTAGGACCATAGTCTGATGGGTCAACTCAGTCACAGTTCACAAAACTCATGATCTGCATCCAAGTGAAGTGAGTAGCATCTGGGGTCTTAAAAGCTTGTTAGCAGCCATCTATGACACAACTCCTGGTCTCTACTTGCCAGGAGCAAAACAGTAAGAAGGTAACCAAAAGCTCAGAGAAATGTGTAGCATATAAAAGTCAGTAGAAGCGTTGGAAACTAAAGTTGAGGAAACCTCCTTGAAAGAGGAGTAAAAAGAAAAAAATTTCGAGAAAACATGAGAAAATTAGAGCACAGTGCAAGAAGTCCAGTGTAAGTCAAATAAGAATTCCAGAAAGAGAGGACAGAGAAAAGGTGGGAGAGGAACTCAGAGAAATAATGAAATGAAATTTCCCAAAATGAAGAACATGAGTTTCCAGGTATAAAGGACTCACCAAGTGCTCAGTGCAATGAGTGAAAATAGAGTCATAGGAAGACCTCTCAGTGCCTTACAGCACAATGGAGACTCAAGAGAAGATCCTAAAAGCTGAGAGAGAGGAAGAGGAGAGGATGAGTCAGGAGTTAGAATGATGTCAAGGGTCTCAGCAGTAACTCTAGGAGCCAGAAGAGTAATGCCCTCAAAAGCCTGAACAAAAATAATTTTCACCTAGATTTCAGTGCTCTGACAAATGATTAGTCAAGACTGAGGGTAAAAGAATGATAGTTTCAGACAATTAGAGGATGTGTCCAACTAAAATGAGAATTAAACCAAGACAAGATACAAGAAGAAAGAGATCCAACAACACAGAGAAAGGCAAAGGATGGTGGTGAAGGGCAGCATGCAGCAGTCAGCCCAGAGGGCAGTCAGTCCAGATGGGTGCAGATCAGAAGGCCCCTGGACACTTCTTCAGGAGGATGACATTAATACTAATCATAGTGATCATCACTTATATTTATTGTGCATTTACTGTGTGTCAGACACAACTCTAAGCATACCTGTATTAACAATTAAATCCTAGTAGTAGATAATCATGAACATCCTCAGTTTACAAATGAGGAAATTGAGGCAGGAAGTGCTTGAATTATTTGTCCGAAGTCACATAGCTAGTAAGTGACAGAACTGAGATTTCACCCAGGCGGTTTGTCTCCGGAGTACATACAACCATCACACCACGCCTTCCACTCTTCACAGCAGGAGAGTGAGGGAATGCATAAATACTTAGAAAATGAAGCAAATGAAAAGTCAACAGTTCCTAAAGCTAGGGGAGACTGAAAGTTGCAAGGAAAGGGGAAAGTAATTACAGAATACTTTGTGGCTCAGAAGTGCACGTGTTTACATAACAATGTGAACACTCAACAGGGATCTATCAACAATTACAGCATAACTGTTGGGAAGATGGTGGCAGGATGAAAGTGTGCATAGAATAGTGGGAGAGGAAATAAGAGGTGAAAGAGAGCTAAGTGCTTTTCTCCTGTAATGGTGAGTTAATATGTAAAACTTAAAAAAAAAAAAAAAGCAAGTAGTAGCAATAAAAGTATCTTATTTAATGATACGGGGCATTGTGGTTTGGTGATAGAATTCTCATCTTCCATGTGGGAGATCTGGGTTCTGTTCTCATCCAGGGCACTTCATGTGCAACCACTACCCGTCTATCACAGTTGGCTTGCATGTTGCTGTGATGCTGAGCAGATTTTAGTGGAGCTTCCAGACTAAGATGGACTAGGAAGAAAGGCCTGGCGATCTACTTCCGAAAATTAGCTAGTGAAAACCCTGTGGATTACAACCATCTGATCTGCAGCCAGTCATGGGGATGGCACAGGACTGGGCAGTGTCATTCTGTTGTGCATGAGGTCACCGTGAGTGGGGCCGATTTGTCGGCAGCTAACAACAACAACATCATATATATACAGAGATAGATACCGAAAGAATCAACTAGAAGAGTTGAAAGCACATTGACTCTGGGGAACTGCCTGTGTCAGGATAGGGGGACTGCTGCTGTCTTTCATAATAAACCTTGTAAAACTATTGGACTCTTCAAATATGTGTAAATATAACTGATAAAAAATAAAACTAAATTGTTTTAAAGTAAATTTGCTTTATCTTCCTAGGAACTCAGTAAATGTTTGCTGTCCTCTTTGCTTTTTCCTGTCACACGCAGAAATCAAAGACTGGCATTCTGTCGTGGTTACTAACCAGTTTCCTCTCTCAGAGTTGCCCGGTTTCTCTATAGCCCTTTCATTTCTTGAAATGAAAGAAATGTAGGGAATTAGGTTGATGGGAGCCTGGATTGAGGCACAGCAAATGGCCAGGTACAGGGTGCAACTAAAGGGGCTGGAGAACCCTCCATCTGTGCTGGGAGGGGGCCCCTAAAGCAACCACCTGCGTGCTGGGGAACCAGCCCCCAGTGCATTTCTGACATGGTAATGGGGAAGCTTCCCCCAGATGGTCCTAAGGGAACAATGGCATCAAAGATCGTAAATGTTACCGTTCAGGCATCTCAAACTGGGGTAAGAGGCCAGTCTCTTGAAAGGCATAGAGTTTGGGGTTTGTGTGTATGGGAGAGAGAGACGAAGTATGTATATTTATAAAGCATGCCATATGCCATGTGTTCAGTGCAATATGCCATTTCATTTTTGTTTCTTCTTCAAAGATAGGGAAAGCTCGTTAGTAAATCTAGTCCTAGAGACCTGTGAGTGCGTGTGAGTGCGTGTGTGTGCGTGCGTGTGTGTGTGTGTGCATGTTCCCTGGGTGGTGCAGATGGTTGAGCACTTGTCTACTAGTCACAAAGTTGGCAGTTCGAACTCACCCAGAGGCTCCTTGGAAGACAGGCCTTGAAAACCCTGTTGAGCAGTTCTACTGTGCACACAAGGGTTGCCATGAGTTGGAATCTATTCAGTGGAAACCAACAAAAACAACAATGTATAGATATAGAGAGAGAGACCTGGTGGCACAATAGTTAAGTGCTCAACTGCTTACCAAAAGGTCGGCGGTTCAAACCCACCATGGGCAGAGATACAGCGATCTGCTTCCGTAAAGATTACAGCCTTGGAAACCCTATGGGGCAGTTCTACTATGTCCTATAGGGTCTCTGTGAGTCGGAAGCCACTCGGCAGCATATATGTATATACATGTGTATGTATATATGAATAAAGTGTTTACGTATTAATGCATTGATTAAAAAATGATCTTCCCTCTGGAAGGACCTGGAATATTGATGAACCTGAATCCTCTTTTTTTTCCCCCCCTAATAACTGTTCTTTCAGAATAGATCACCAAGTCTTTCTTCCAAGGCACCTCTGGATGGATTAGAACCACCAACCTTTTTGTTGGCAGTTAGCAGCCAAGTGCTTAACCATTGGTGCCTCTTATTGGAGGATCTTTCATCTTATTATTTTACAGTAGTTTTTATAGTACTTTCTATGATAGAATAATTAAGATTTTGGCTATATGTATATATAAATACTTACTATAGTCTGCTCAATCATCCAAAAAAAATTGGAGAGAAGACCCCTTACCAGTTCAAACCCACTGGTATTACTGAGCACCTACTGTATGAAGGCATTAGGCTGGCTGCAGTGGATACAAAGATGAGTAAAGCTTAATCTCACCATTTTACAGTTCAGTTTAGAGAGGAAAATAATAAGAGCTAAGTGACAACACCACAAAGCTGACAAGCATAGCATGTGAGAGGGTGAACAGCGCCCCTCCCGTGGGCTCAGAGGGGAAGAGAGCCCCTTTCAGGCGTCAGAGAGAGACAGAATATAAGTCGTGTCTACTGCAATTACAAAGTAAACACATCTGCAGCCTCTTCTCATTCATTCATTCACACATTGAGCAACTATGGATGTCTGCTCTGTGTCAGGTGACAACAAAGGCCTGCCTTTGTGGAGAGCACAGGCCAGCCGAAACCCCTTCTTCTGTCCTAGCAGCTCCCAAGTAAGAGCTGCCGGTGCCAGAATCGGAGAAGACAGGCTGCACCCCTTTTTTCTGATTTTGGCTTGGTTTCCATGGCCTTTCAGAAGTCTCCTGTGTAATGCACTGTGACACTGACCTTCAGCAAGTCTCAGGACTTGTCTGGAATGGGTGCCATTGGCAGGCACAGCAGCACCATGGTGCTGCTTCTCTGACTGCATTCCTGACATCGCTGCAAAGTGAGCAGTGCCCATCAGATGGTCGAAGCTCCTCCCTCGGCCTTTTGTCTTAGGATCTGAGTCTGAGTTCGGGCCCTCAGGCCTTAGAGGGGAGGGCAGGAGATGACATTTGGCCCAGACAGATAACCCAGATCTCCCCGTGTCAAGATCTTTAATTTGATCACACCTACAAAGTCCTTTTTGTCACATAAGGTAACATAGTCACAGGTTTTGGAGTTAGGATGTGGACATCTTTGGAGAGCCATTATTTTGCCTAACACAGAAACTGAACAAAAAAAATCACCGTAAGTGGTGGCTTCATTTCCCCTTCTCTCTGCCTATGGAGCAAGTTTTCAAAATGCATAACTTACTTCCTGGCCATAAATTGAGAAATTTTCAAACATATCTATTAGTTCTTTAAAATAGTTAAGACATGACTAAGTTATCTTTGCAATGATTATAAGCTATCATTCTAAAGACTGGACTTGAAATCCAGGTGTATTGGATCTGATTCTAGAGTTAATACTCTAGAAAAACCAAGATCTCTGTTTATTTTGGAAACTCTCCTTTCGTTTTGAAATAAAATGGAAGGCAAGAAGGAGCATAGTCCCTTTGTTGTTATTATGTTGTGGATTCTTGCCTTCTGCACACTCTACCCCGGGCTCCCATTTATACCAGGGCATTGCTGTTCTTCCCTGCAGAGCCTCCATCCCTCTCTGACAGATCTCTGTGCCAGCTTCAGCCCTCTCACCTGCCATCCATTTAAGATCTGGTTGCCTGGCTTGTTGGAAATGTTGGTAAACAAGAAGAAGGAAGCTGAGTGAATACTGTGCCCGAGCTTTGCTACACAGTCCACTCATTCTTACGTTTTAATTCCTGCCAACCTTCCGGAAGAACCAAAAAACCAAACCAGTTGCTGTTGAGTTGATTCCAGCTCATGGCGACCCCACGTATGCCGAGTAGAACTGCACACCATAGGGTTATCAAGGCTGTGACCTTTCTGAAGTGGATCACCAGGCCTTTCTTCTGAGGTTCCTCTGGGTGGGTTTGAACCACCAACCTTTCAGTTAGCAGCCAAGCGCTTAACTATTTGCACCACCCAGGGACTCCGTGTCAACCTACCAGAGCAGTGACGTTTTTAAACAAACCCTAGACTGGTGGTGTGTTTCTTTCTAACCTTGTTCTCGGTACCGCTGTTTTAAGCATCCTGGTCGAGTGTCCCAGTTGAGAATGAGGTTGCTGTGAATGCCCAGCCACAAGGTGTGCATCTTGGTAGCCCAGCAAGTGTCACATGATTGGCTTTTGACAGACGCTTTAATACTACATTTAGTGTAAAAGCCTTGAGAAGTCTTTTCGGCTGTTATCCCCTAGCCCCCTCTGTGTGGGGTATATATATACATATTTAAAAGCATGATAGGAAATACCCTTTATTACTGTTCAACTGTCAGCTCCCTCTCAGCTTAGAAGATTGATCCTGTATCTTTTAAGATAGAAGCCTTTATCTAAACAAGAGCCTAGGAGCTAAATCCCTCTGGTCGAATACAGATTAGGGATTACTTGGTGCAATGAAGGCATCTGTTCCACTTTGCTGCACTGAGCAGATTGCCCAATCAGGCTTACAATAGGAAATGGCATGGAAGATCAGATGTGGGAAATAATTTCAATATTCGTCCTCCTGTTACAAGATCACTGAAGTCAACTTTTTATGGGACCCAGAGTTTTTCACCGTTAGGATACGGAAAGTGGCAACTAAAACTGGTCTTGGATATCTATTGCTTTAGCATCCTCCGCCCTTGCTAAATGAGGTTTTGGCTTCAAAGGGACCTTGGTTTCTTAGTACTCTCTTGGGATTCACGTTCATGGAGCTACATGCAGCCTCAATTGTATTAACGGTTTTTAAAAATAAAGCATACTGAAAGGGAGCACAGAGTCATTTCTAAAAATTGATGTTGAAAAATGGTAAGACAGTTTTCAGTAAAGGTTTATATTATGGTCCAGAAAACCAAAACCTGTTGCTGTTGAGTCAATTCCAACTCATGGTGACCCTAAAGGACAGAGTAGAGCTGCCCCATAGTGTTTCCAAGGAGTGGCTGGTGGATTTGAACTGCTGATCTTTTTGGTTCTCAGCTGAGCTCTTAACCACTGTGCCACCAGGGCTCCTATTATGGTCAAACCAGCCAAACTAAATCCGTTGCCGTTGAGTTGATTCCAACTCATAGGGAGCCCTGGTGGCACAGTGGTTAAGAGCTAGGCTGCGAACCAAAAGGTTGGCAGTTCGAATCCACCAGCCGCTCCTTGGAAACTCTGGGGCAGTTCTACTGTCCTATAGGGTTGCTATGAGTCAGAATCCACTCGGCAGCAATGGGTTTTATATTATGGTCAGTAGTTTATAAAGGAGCAGTATAGAGTGTGGTTAAGGGTGTAGACTCAGAAGCAGACTGTCTGGGTTCAAATCTTGGCTCCACTACTTAGTAGCTATGCAGCCTTGCACAATTTATTGACCTTCTGTGTGCCTCAGTTTCCACACCTGTGAAATGGGGAATGATAATGGCAGTTTTCTCATGGTTGTTGTAAAGATTAAATAAGTTAACACATAAAAGCACTTAGAACAATGCCTGGCACAAAGTTGTTGTTGTTAGCTCCCATCGAGTCGGCCCCCAACTCATGGTGACCCTGTGTACAATGGGATTGAAGCTTTGTGACCCATAGGGCTTTCACTAGCTGATTTTCTGGAAGTAGATCATCAGGCCTTTCTTCCTAGTCTCTATTAGTTTGGAAGCTCCGCTGAAACCTATTCAGCATCATAGCAACACACAAGCCTCCACTGACAGATGGGTGGTGGCTGTGCGTGAGGTACACCAGCAGGGAATGGAACCCAGGACTCCCACGTGGAGGGTGAGAATTCTACCAGTGAACCACCACCGCCCCCTGGCACAAAGTAAGTGTTCAGTAAATGTTTGTGGTTGTTATCCTTGAAGTTACTATGGTTGTCACTCTGCAGAGAATCACTTGGAAGCATTAACACATTTTTACAAAAACTTTTCTCTTCAATAGATAAAATTTAAAAACATGAGTGCTTCAGGGTGTGAACCTTGAGCTCTTCAGATGTATCTTCCGAGGGGGTCTCAGACAGTCATGAGTGCGTGTGCATTCACAGTTAATCATCTTCTCACAATTTGCTTCTTTAACAATGTACGTTGCACAGCATCGTGTTGTCACAGCCATGGTGACAGCTACATTGTGTAAACTGGGGAGAAGTGACCAAGAATTTTTCATGAAAAGAACTAAATTTTTACAGAATGAGTTACATGGTTAGCAAAATGTATGACTGGAATTTCTGTCATAGAAATTTTCCAGTAGATGAATTTTTGACAAAATTAAGCATTTTCCCCTCAAGATAAAACCAAGTTATTGGGTAATTTTTAATTTGTCATATTGCTTAACATTCCTTTCATAGACTCTAATAGTAAAAATATTTTATATGTGCTCACATCCAGTTTTAGATTTTGATTTTTATCTAAATTACTATCAACTCGATGGCAACAGGTTTAGTTTGTTTTTTTTTAAGCTGCCAGATTGCTTGTCGCTGACACTTGCCCTTGTGTTTTAGGATTGTTCCCCACGATGCTTTGTAATGTATTTGGAGACCTCTATGCAGATTACCCGTAATGGACCCCAGTGGTTCCTTTACCATGATCCTTCTTAGCATTACATGAGATGATTACCAGTATGGAAGATTTTTAAAAATCACTAGTGACCCTTTGTGATTAATACAATTGCTTAGGTTCTGGCTGTCCCCAGCTTTTCTCTGCTTGTTCACATGGTTAATTATGGATTCATCAAATGTTCAAGCTAAGAGATCTTGGAGATCAGCTAGCCCTCCTGTCACAATTTGCTTTCAAGATTATTAAGCCCAGGGAGACAAGACTTGTCCAGCATTACCCAGCCACTTAGGACTAGACTTTGATTCATTTGGTAACTAATTAAGGGGAACGAGAAGAGAACTCACATTTATTCAGGACAAACACACATAAAAAATCCCTACTATCCCCTGAGGAACTCACAGTTTAGTGAGGTGACCGTCTGGTGAACAGATAATTACAGAATTGTCTTCCAATTCTAGCCATTGCTCATTCCCCTACCCTATATCAGGGTAATATAATTATCAGTAGATGCTGTTTCAGCCTCTTGTCCAACCACACAATTCTAAGGTAGGCAACTTGTGTTTGTGATGCCTAGCTTTCCATTTATCCATTCATTTCTTTTTCTGTGAGTCATTCATCAAAAACCATTAGTGAGGACCTAAGCTATGCTAGGAGCCTTGGTGGCACAATGGTTAAGAGCTCGACTGCTCACCAAAAGGTAGGCATTTCGAATCCAGACGCCACTTGGAAACCTGGAAACCCTATGGGGCAGTTCTACTGTGTCCAATAGGGTTGCTATGAGTCAGAATCAACTCAACAGCAATGGGTTTTTAGCTCTGCTAGATACAGTCACTTAAATGCTACATATTAGGGAAAAAATCCTGGTGCTTTCCCTCAAGTAATTTATAGTCTAGCTGAAGGAGCGAGGCATCTCATAGATAACTTCGTGGATAAGAATCAGCATGAATCCAGTCCCCAAAATGTGGAGATTGATCCAGTCCCCACTTTCCCACTTCTCAGTCATTTCTGCCACCAGCCACCCATACGGCACATCTCTCTCTGACCCTAGCCACATGGAGCGAGGGCAGATCTTACAGGTTAGGGGGAGAGTGTCCTTTAGATGGTCAAATAGGCAGGTACCAGCTGCACATTCAGGAGTCTACATGACACCCTCACTTTCACCTTCTGGCTCCCTCTTCTCCTTTGGGTTCGATAACTCACTGAAACACAACTCAGTGAAAGTATTATGATTATAGATTTCTTATAGCCATGTATACAAATCAGGATTATCATAGGAAGAGATGCATGGGCAAGGTCTGGAAGTGTCCCGAGTGCAAAGCTTCCATGTCCCAAAGCAGACACGTCATCCTCCCTTCCTAGGCTTTACTGTCCAGGAAGCTCTCTGAGCCTTCATGTTAGAGGCTTTTTTTGATGAATCCTGCATAATAGACTAAATCACACCTCCTGAGGCAAGTTGATATGGGCCTCCCATGTGAGTCTTTTCTGCCTGGCCAGGCCCACTCACCAGCACAGATTCTCAGGTGTGGCCTGGAAGTCCCAAACCAAGGCACCCCAGTTACCCCAAGGGTTATTTCTCCAGAACCAAGGACAAAGGCCACCTAACTTCGGGTAAAGCTAAATTCTTTACCCTACAAGCATTTAAAGAAGAAAGTACAAAGAAGGATTAAAGGAGCCGTGATATAAATATGACAAGGAGCATTGTAGGCACAGCTTCATTCCTCCTAAGATTTTCACAGATAGTTCACGTGTTTAGCTGATGGAGTGAACTTTAAAACATACCTTCTCGGGCATTTACCTTCTCAGATCAGTTGAGAATCCTGCTTTGCTGCCTTTCTCTCCTCCCTGTCCCCCTCCACCCTTTCATTTTCCTCCCTCTTCAGATCTGGGAAAGTGTCTGAGGCATTTCTGAAAGTGGTCCTGCTGGTAGACCTAGCTCTGTGCTCCAGGAGAGTGGCCCTTTACCAGCCCTGCGCTCTCTGGTTCACCAGTCAACTAATTGATAGATTGATTGTTCCCTTCATTCATTAGCTCATTCATTCATTCATTCATGTATTCAACTGAATGTCAACTGTCTAGCAGGCACTGTAGATACGATGGAAAGCAAAAGCAGACGGGGTTGATAGTCTCAAAGAGCTTATAGTCTAGACTGGCGGGAGAAATTAACTGTAATCAAATGATCACAAATATAATGTAAAATAATGTCTTAGTTCCCTAGTGCTACCATAACAAAACAGTACCACGAGCAGCTGGCTTTAAAGAACAGAAGCTTATTTTCTTACAGTTCAGGAGGCCAGAAGTCTAAATCAGGGTGTGGGTCTAGGGGAGGTCCTTTCTTGTCTATTTCAATGTTCAGTAGCTGGCAGTCCTTGGATTTCCTAGGCTTGTAGATGCATCTGTCAAGTGTGTCTGCCTTCATTTGGTGTCTTCTCATTGCATAGTCTCTGTGTCTGTATTATTCTTTTTATAACTCAGAAGTGATTAGATAATAGGACCCAGCCTACTCAGGCATGACCTAATTAACAAAGAAAACCCTATTTCCAGACAGGATCACATCCACAGCTCTAGGGGCCATGAATTTCAGTACATATTTTGGGATGACACAATTCCATCCACAACAGTGACAACTGATATAGATGTTATGAACAGGGTACTTTAAGAACAAGTTGAGCATTGGAGCTAACTCTGTGATGGTCAAGTGTGAGGGGAGGGAAGAACATTCAAAGCTGGGGTACAGCATAAGCCAGCCCCTTTGGCAGGAGGAAACATGATGCATCAGAGGCACAGAAAGAAAGCCAGTGTGGCTAGCTGGAATAAAGGGGGAACGTGGGGATGGGCTGGAGAGGTGGGTCAGGCCAGACCATGGTGGGCCTCACTTTATCCAAAGAGCAATGGGAAGCCCCTGGGATGTTTTAAGCAAAGGATGTGACATGATCAGATTTGGTTTTCAAAAGGTTTACTCTGAGAATGGATTGGGGTAGATGTGGGGTGGGGGCAGAAGACCAGGGAGGAAGCTACTTCAGAAGTCCAGGCGACGTCAGGATTCCAAGCTACCTCAGGAGTCCAGGCTACCTCAAGAGTCCAGGCTATGTCAGGAGTCCAGGCTACCTCAGAAGTCCAGGCTACTTCAGGAGTCCAGGCATGAGATGATGGGAGCTGGGACTGAGGTGGTAGCTGAGGAGATGGAGGTAAGTGAACAGATTCCAGATAAATAAAAACTAACATTCCCAAGACTTGCTACTCAAGTGAATATGGGGATGAGGCAGAGTAGAGACATGAGTGATGATGCTGAGGCCTCTGGCTTGTGTACCTGCATGGATGTTGGTGCCATTCATTGATATATGAAAGACATAACTGGTTGAGATGGAGGTTTGAACACATTGTGCTTGAGGTTTACCTGAGACACTGATGAAAACATGTTGTATAAGCAGTTTGAAATAGTCTGGAGTTGACAGGACCCATGGGAAATGGAATATATATTTGTGGGTCATCTTCATTTAAGATGTATTTTAAGCCTAGAAAGTGGAGTGAGAAGAGCAAGAGGCTTGAGGCTATGTTTTGAGGAACTCAGGTGTTAGTGGCCAGGTAGAGGACAATAAACCTGGACAGAACAGGGGAGAGCCAGACAAGTGAGAGAAAGCCAGAGAGGGTGTCGTGGTAGACAGGGGAAAGTGAGTTTCACGATAGAAAGAGGAGCCAACATAGCAAAAGCTACTGAAAGACCAATGAAATGAGGACTAAGAAAGCCATTGTATTTAGCAACATGGGAATCATGGTGACCTTAGTGAGAAATGATGGGAGCAGAAGCTTAGAATGAGTTGAGAAAGAAATGGGAGGTGAGGAAATGGAAGCAGTGAGATGAGACAACTCCAGGGAAGGAGAGAGACAAGGTAATAGTTGGAAGGGGATATGCAGGTCAAGGGAGGTTTTGTAAAATGTGTGTTTAAAAGTCAACAGAAGGATCCAGTAGTGAAGGAAAGGTTGACAATGTAAGAGAGAGCAGAGGGATACCCAATGGTGTTATGTTCCTGAGAAGTCAGGACATGATGGGGCCTAAAGCCCAAGGGGTTGAGCAGGGCTTTACTTCAGACAGGAGGAGGGACAGAGGGCGAGGTGGGTGCAGATACTGCAGGGTTCTCCATTCGGCACCTGGAAGTTGGAGTTCCCACCTGATGGCTTCTGTTTTCTCTGTGAAGGTGAATGAAGGGGAGGTCCCATCAGGGTGGCAAGTGGGGAGTGTTTGAGGATGTTGGAGAAGGTTTGAAATAGTTATTGCTGAGAATGGAGAAGGAGGATGAGCAGAGAAGCAGAGCAGTGCCCATTTGAGGCAGGTGCTGGTGGATTTAGGATGGAACCATATGCCCACGGTGTGACTTTTCTCCAGGTACAAAATTCCTTACCCCGCAGTGCTGATCCATCCCAAATCTTGCTTCATTGGGAAACTTTTATTGAACTATTCTTTTGAGAAGCCAGCACATTCAGCTGGGCAAGATGGTATTTCACATTGACTGAAAAAGGAAAGGAAAAAATTTATTATTTTGCTTAGATTTTTCTCTTGGGATTATCTTGGACATGGATCTAGGCCGTTGTGATTTTGATTGATTTCTTACCATGAGTTATTTCACCTCAACATTTTTTTTAATTTATAATTTTTTTGTTTCAATCTCCCTTTTTTCTCTGTCAGCTCTTTTATTATGGACTGTACTTTTCATTTGTTCCATTTTTCCCACCCTTACGTTAGTTGCATATAATATTATTATTGCTGCTCAGTGTGCATATTATTACTTTAGTTTGGCAGAGACTTCCCTGTGAGTAGCAGAATGTGATTTATGAAATCCAACGAGCATTCTCACTACACCTCTGGTATGTTAAACTGACTGAAGCAGCAAGGAGAAAGTCGTTTCCACACTTCACTTTGCCACTTATATTTGGTGGCGCAGACTGGAAACAACCCCCCTCCCTCCAGACCCCATTCTTCTCTGGATGGAGCCGTAGAGGGAGGCATAGCCCACTCCTGTCCCTGGTATTTACCTTCTGAACCAGCTCAGGAAAAACATCTCTAGATTAATTCAAAGATGTGTACAGACATGTAATCCTACTTTCAGTTACTTATCAAAACTGTAATTTGCTAAGAAATGATGCTAAATTGTTGTTTTTCAGCTCCTTTAATAAGCAGCCAACAACTTATAATTGGCATGGTATAGCGGTCAAAAGACCAGGTTCTAAGGTCAGACTGCCTGGGCTTAAATTCTGGGTCTGCCACTTGCTGGCCATGTGAGATCTTCAGCAGGTTATAACTTCTTTGTGCCTCAGTTTACTTCTCTATAAAATAGACATAGTACTACCTACCTGATATGGTTATTGTAAGGGTGAAGTGAGTGAATACACATAAAGCTCTTAGACAATGCCTAGCACATCATAAAGATAGACAGATTACTGCCATTGAGTCGACTCCAGCTCATGGAGATCTTATGTACAACAGAAGGCAACATTGCCCAGTCCTACGTCATCCTCACAGTCACTGGCACGTTTGAGTACATAGTTGCAGCTATTGTGCCAATCCATCTCACAGGATCTTCCTCGCCCTCTTTAGCCCGCTACTTCACTGAACATGATGCTCTCTTCCAACAGTTGATCCTGGTGATGGGTCCAAAGCAAGTGAGTCAGACAGTGTTCTGTTGTGATCCATAAGGTTTTCAATGCCTAATTTTTGGAAGTAGATTACCAGGCCTTTCTTCCTAGTCTCTCTTGGTCTAGAAGCTCTGTTGAAACCTGTCCACCATGGATAGCCCTGCTGGTGTTTGAAACACCAGTGGTATAGCTTTCAACATCACAGCAACATGCAAGCCACCACAGTACAACAAACAGACAGGTGGTGGAGCACATAATAAGTAATAAATTCTGGCTCTGATAGTATTATTTTAGATACTGTAATGATGCTTCACAGGTTTATCTTCTGCTCTACTTGTTGGCAATTTTATTTAGGAAGCAATTTAGTCATTTACAACTCTAAAAGTAGGTTATTCCAAGTCTAATTTTTCACAATGTCTAAATTAATACTGTCCACAGTAATTAGATTTTATGGTATCAGAATGTCTATTTATCGTCTCCCACGTATGTAATAACCAATATTTATTCCCTTTGCATGAAAACAAGCCCCCTGGGCACTCTGTGGCCTTTCTGTTGCAGAGAATATCTCCAGCCAATGTGGCACAGATAAAAACTCTGTCTTTTTCAGCTATTTTAAACCATTGAGCAGAGAAATCAGATGGTTACATTTTCAAAAAACTGTCTTCCTAAGGCCTGTTTGGATTGAATCATCGTTCTGGGGATCCAGCATTATTCAAAGCCACTGTGTGCTTCGTAATTGAAAAGCCCTGACATTGACAAGGCAGAGAGATGGCCTTTGGGGTCACCAGCAGATGGTTCCTTTAGTATCTGGTGTTGCTAATGACTCAGAGAATGTTTTCGAGGAGATCAGAAGCAATCCACTAAAGAAAATGCAGAGAACTGAGAGCTTAAAAGAGCAGAGAGGAGGGATGTGTGAAAACCTAAAACAACCCCAGAAGCTGGTGTTGAAGGAGCGGTGGGCCGGCTCAGTGGCAGATTTGTCATCAGTCCCAGCCCAGGCACTCAGAGCCTTTCTTCCAGTGGGAGGAGAGATGAAGAGAAGTCCTGTTTGGAAGAGCAATGGACATGTCTCAGAGATGATGAGAGGGAAACCAGAGACAGAGAGCTGGACCAGTCCCACCCTGTGAATGTCCCAGGAAAAATGTATTTAGCGCTGTTGTTCGCTTAGGGCCCCTGGATGGCGCAAACAATTTGTGCTCCTTTACTAACCTAAAGGTTCATGGTTCAAACCCACTCAGTTGCCTGCAGAAGAAAGACCTGACAATCTGCTTCTGTAAAGATTACAGCCGAGAAAACCCTATGGAGGAGTTCTACTCTGTAACACACGGGGACGCCATGAGTCGGAACCGGTTAGCGGCAACGAGTTTCTGGTTTTGGTCGTTTGCTCCTGGGTGACATCAGCATGTTTACTACGGAAGCGAAGGATGGGTCGTCTGCACACTCCCCACATGCCACATTCCACCAGTGGTTGCTGTGCCCATCCTAGCAGCCCTGAGTTGCCATCTTCATCATGCTTCCTCATCCTCCTCTCCCACTGCCCCCTCCTGTTGACAGCTGAGCAGTGGAAGCGCAGCCTTAGCACAAATTAAGTGGCTGCTTTGGGGTTTTAAGAAAAAGGAAAACATTTTCATTTTAGAAATGAAAAACTTAATGTATCTGGTGTCAACTCACTGTCCCCCAAAGTGGTTTCGTCTCTATGCTGATTTTTTTGCTGAAAATAGGAGTTCTCCTGCATTGGAGAAGGGCAGAAAGTCCAGGGAAATCAAAGACTATCCAAGTGACTGAGGCACGTGGACCTCTCAGATCAGCCCAGTTAGTTAGAAGGTGTCCTCAGGACAGTCAGAGTCACACTGGGGGCCATGGTAGGGGAGTCCAGCACACGCCTCCTGGTCTGGAAGCAGTGCCCAAGCCTGGACCGCCAGTCTGTGACCAGGACGAAATGCATGTTTTTCCTTGGTCTTGTACCAATGATTTCCTTCATAGAACTAAAATAAAGAAAACAAAAAATAAAAAAAACCCCACTGCCTTCGAGTCGATTCTGACTCATAGCAACCCTATAGGACAGAGTAGAACTGCCCCATAGGGTTTCCAAGGCTGTAATCTTTACAGGAGCAGATGGCCACATCTTTCTCCCGCAGAGTGGCTGGTGGGCTCAATCCACTGACCTTTCGGTTAGCAGCCGAGCGCCCCCAGGGCTCATTAAACTCATTGAACTAGATCCCAATATGGATTCCCCTTCATTTCCTCCACTTCTACTTTAAATGAATAATTAATTCCTAAAATGCACAAAATAGCCCATAATCCCATAACTGTAAGTTGTTTGAATGAGAAGTGGATGTTGTATCATGTTTAGTTCTAGTGCCTGTTCTTCTCAGTAGAATGTGAGATGTTGAGGACGGAACCCTGTCTTCGTCACCGCTGTGCCATTAGCCCTAACATGGAGCCTTCCTCACAGGCACTTAATGACACTCTTGTTGGGCTTTATAACTATGCTTTCTGGAGATTCCTATGGGTCTTGCATCCAGTAGTTCAAGAGCAGTTGGACAAAGAGGAGATTGGAAGGGTCTTTTTTCACTGCCGTTTAACTGATTTCACAAAGCGATTCATCTTCATCAATTTGGTCCCGCCAGTTATCTGAACCTAGTCTCCTGTATCCTTCCCTATATAATGATGCTGGGTTTTTGTTTAATTTATATCTTTTTTAAGAGAAAATTCATGATGAAAAAAAGGAGGCTTCAAGGACAAAACTAGGACCAGCATGAGGAAACTATAAAAGTTGATTTCAGCTCCCTACAAAGAACTTGGTAACAATGGGGGCTGTTTGTGAAGGGACAGGTTCCCCATATCTGGATGCGTTTAAGCAGAAGCTGGGTGGTCACATCAGGGTCCTGTCCTGAGGATCCCTGCCCTGAGCCTCCCTGGCCAGGATGCTGACTGACGGGTTACGTTGGAGACCTCTCGCCGCCCCCAGAGTCTGGGGCCTCAGCTGACAGTGGGACTGTGGCTTCTCAGGCCCTCTACAGGGCAGGCTGGGGGCATCTGATCCTGCGAACATGCATAGAGAACGCTGACTCTGCGATTCTGCTCTGCCCAGCCAGGACGGTGATCTGGATTCTAGAAGCATGTTGGAACCAAGGAGCAGCCTGTCTTGAACACTGAAAGGATTTCCTGGAGTTTTAGTACTCACACACTCCTGAGGGATTTGGAATGAGGATGCCATGGAGACATGGAGACGTGGGTGTGTATGAATGAGGTGCTGTCTGCTTGATAATTAGGTGGTAAGCTGTATGTTTCCATTGTGTTCACTTTTTCCTCACATTGGGATGTTTGAGGCAGGAACCAAGTAGCCCAGGGCAGGCGTTTAGTGACCTGACATGGAGCAAGATACATACAGTTTCTGGAAACATAAGGGGCTGAGGGCATTTAAGCATTTGGAAAGATAATGGAAACTATGTTCCTTTCTTTTAACTCTTTTCTTTGAGGTTTTACTGTATCTTATTGCCTTTCTCATTCTTTCATGGAGTAGACCCTGGCAGAGCTCAGATGGGTAGATGGAAACCTAGTCACTAGCCAGCTACTGGATTACATACCAACGGATGAGAGAGAGCTTCCTGCTTCCTTTTCAAGGCTCTTCCACTCTACTGTGGACAGAGTGGGTGATGCTGCTGAATGGCACGTGGGCTTTTGGAGAGGAGGTGGCTGTAACTGGCCTCAAAGAGGTGCATCAGGGAGGAGAACCTGGCCCATGATAGGGCCCTGGAAGGAGGAAAGGAGGGTTCATAGCAGAATAAGGTCTAGGGTGCTGTACTTGAAAATGCTACGGTGTTTAGCAACTTGTTTAATTCAACTAACCCCTCAAATCCTGGATACCTCCTGTGTGCAGTGCCCTGAACTAGGAATAGTGGGCTATACAAACACAAATCAAATAAGAACCAGCATTTCTTACTTAAAAGGAACACAGCTATGAGTCAGCAGTGTTTTTTCTTTTGCACAGAGTGCGGCTCATAACTGTGCTCGGTACACACTTGCTGGGTGATGGCCACTGCAGTCGTGATGTGCTCCAGTTTGGAAGAGGCTCCCACTTGGCTGCCCTGATCAGTGGCTCCTCAGCTGGCAGAGCAGACAGCCAGCCTGTATAAGAGCAGTATTTAGTCCCCTGCACTGGTGCCTGGAGCTCCAGTAAACTTGCCAGTTGTGAAGAGAGTGCGCAATTCATTAAATATTTAGCACGTGGCAGGCTTGCTAGTACATGAGGTTGCCATGAATCAGAGTCAACTTGACAGCAACAGGTTTGGTTTTTGTTTTTGTTTAGTTTTTTTTTTGGTGGGGGTGCTTGCTGTGTCCCAGGCATGCACAGCACTATACACTAGAGATAGAAAGGTGGACGGAGAAGATAAAATCATCACATTTAACGGTTATTAAATGTGATTGAAATCATGTTACGGAATGAATTGTATCCCCCCAAAAGATGTGTTAAAGTCCTGCCCTAGTACCTGTGAGTGTGATCTTGTTTGGAAATAGTGTCTCTGAAGATGTTTTCAGTTAATACGAGGTCACACTGGCCTAGGTTGGGTCCTGATCCAATATGAATGTTGTCCTTATAGAAGAGGAGAAAGACCAGAGACACACGGGGGAGACAGCCATGTAATGTCAGTTATGCTTTAGCTGCAATCCAGGGAATGCCTGGGGACCCCAGGAGCTGGGAGAGACAAGTAAGGCTCTTCCCCTAGAGCCTCAGAGAGCACGGCCCTACTGACACCCTGAATTCAGACTCCCAACCTCTGGAACTGTGAGACCAGAAATCTCTGTTGTTTTAAGCCACCCTATTTGTGGTACTTTGTTACGGCAGCCCTGGGTATGATACACATCATATCTAAAAAATCAAAATTTGGGGCAAAAAAAATGTGTCATTTGACATCAAAGATAACCCCTGATTTAAAAAATCTATCACTACCCAATGTAGAGCCATTAAAAAAAAAAAAAAAAAAAGTTACCATCAAGTCAATTCTGACTCATAGCAACCCTATAGGACAGAGTAGAACTTCCCCATGGGGTTTTCAAGGAGCAACTGGTGCATTCAAACTACCCACCTTTTCATTAGCAGCCAAGCTCTTAACCACTGCTTCACCAGGGCTCCAGTGTAGAACCAGCCTCACTGAATCCATAGAATTATAGACTATCAGTGCTAGATGCACTTTTAGAACAATATCTCCAAATCTGTTATTTTACAGATGGGGAAACTGAGACCCAAAGAGGAAAGATGTTGCCAGCATTTAGTTTACATTCTTTCTGGCTGCATTTACAGTGAGTAAATGTACCTTGGACCTCTGGTGGCGCAGTGGTTAAGAGCTCGGCTGGTAACCAAAAAGTCGGCTGTTCGAATCCACCAGCCGCTCCTTGGAAACCCTATGGGCCAATTCTGCTCTGTCCTATAGGGCCGCTGTGAGTCCTTACCCTTAATTAGTTGAAAGGGGCAGGTGCTACTTTCTGGCCATCGTGTGGAGCTGTCTTTCCAGAGGCAGGTTTCCTGAGCGGCACGCGTGCTCACAGTCCCTGCTTTCTGGTCTCATAGTGCGTGTTCGTTTAATGCCCTTCATCAGAGGGGTTCTCTCTACCGCTTCACTGCCCTGCTTCTTCAGAAGTCTCTGTACCTGACAGCAAATAATATGTCAGAAAACAGATGAAAGGCTTTGTAAAGATTTGCTTTTCTCCCCATCTCCCCAAGGGATGATAAGGGGTTTAGTGGTTTCAGTTACGTTGAATTTTACTTATAAATAGCTTGTTACAATGTGAGAATTATTTTTTGTTTTATGTGTATTTTACATGCAGCCACATATGCAAATATTTGTACTATTTGGCAGCAGCAGCTAATATAAATGCCATTGTATCATTTTAAGCTTGAGGCTGAGTTAGAGGAAGCAAAGTGGATACCCAGCATGCCGTGGAGTTATCCAGATGTCCATGTGATACTGGAAAAACTGGTCGATTTTGTCATTTCAGCCAAACAGTCAGAGTAACCAGTGGGAAAAGAATCTCTAAAACTTGTTTAACTAAATAGATTGATTTTTAGATGGTTTTCACTGCTTGATTCAGGCAAAACATTTAATCTATTCTCTGTGTAGAAACAGTCGAGGCAAAAATGTATGGCTTTGAAGACAGGTATACGTTTGAATTCTGGCTTTACCACTTGCCATGTAACCTTGAGTAAGTTACTTCTCTGGCCTTCGGTGTTTCATTTGTGAAAAGGGGGATGGAATGGTAGTACTTACTTCATAGTTGTGGTGTGAACGGCTAAGGAGCTTAGCTACTAACCCAAAGGTTGGAGGTTTGAGTCCATCCAGGCGCTTAGAAGAAAGGCCTGATGATCTACTTCTGAAAAATCAGCATTGAAACCGTATGGAGCACACTTCTATTCCAACACAAATGGGATCACCCATGAGTCAGAATCAACTCGATGGCAACTGGTTTACTGGTTTATATTTTAATAACCAGTATAGGGTAGCTAGCACAGCATCTGGAAAAACAAATGTTAATTGCCTCCCCCCTAAGAAAGAGTAATCCTGGGAAGGATCAGGGTGGGTACTTCTGTAACACTGAGCCAACTGTGTTCTGCATGTCCTCTGGCTTCCTGTATCGTTGCTTTCACTGATAGGTACTATCCTGAATGTTTTGTACTTGGCGTCTATCAACAGATGCTACAAAACTGCCATATGAAATTGGTTACTGCATGTGGGAGAGTAAGATTGTTGAGGATCTCACCCAATATATTACCCAATGCCCCCTGTATAAAATCTTTTGTGAGAAATGTCTTAAGAATTAAGTGCCAAGAAAAGGTTAGCTTGCTTCAAGGTGCAGGTAAGTTTAATCTTAAGGATTTTGCAACTGACCATTTTCGTTTTTCATTTGGCTGCAGAGAGTCAGAGCCGAATTTGAAGCTCAGCTGATTCTATGCATACGCCCTCATGACTTGCTACTTGCATTGTTTTTTTCCCTTGATCTCAGTAGTGCTACTGTTATTAATATTTCCCCTGACTATATGGTTGATGCTGTTAGATGATATTACAGCCACAGCTCAGGAATCCCCAAATCCTGCCCTGCAAGTCACCTCTACTTCTCATGGAGCTCCTCAGAGTCATTCATACAATGAGCAATAGCAGACAGTCAACAGAGAGTTGTCAGGACACCCCCATGGCACTATCTGAGTGCCAGTACCCAGGGCACCACCATGGCTCCACCTGAGCGCCAGGACCCAGCCCAGAGTCCCACTAGGGGCCTCAGTCTGAGCCGCAATCTCAGGAGCTCTGTACCTCAGTACCTGCTTGCATGACTGTGTCAGATTAGTGACCCCCGAAGGGCAAATAAGAAGGAATGGTCAGAAGTAAGTCTGGCTTGAGAAGAATGTCAGTAACATCCCACCCCTTCTATTAACTTTTTTTTTTTTCATATTTAAACATTATTTTATTGTAGTTTCTTTTGTAAGCCTCTTCAAATCCCTTGTAGAATGAGGGAAGATATAATCACCTAGCTTCGCAGATGATGTTGTTAGGTGCTGTCGAGTCAGTTCTGACTCATGGCGACCCCAAGTGACAGAGTAGAACTGTCCCATAGGGTTTTCTTGGCTGTAATCTTTATGGAAGCAGATCTCCTGGTCTATCTCCCACGGAGCTGCTGGGTAGGTACAAACCACGAGCCTTTCAGTTAGCAGCCAAGTGTTTACCTTTGTGCCACCAGTATATATATATACACACACACAAATTAAAGGTAGCATGTTAATGATACATGCACCCAAACATGGATTATTATGCCTCAAATGTATACATAAACAGAGAGTGCTCGGTGACCGGGGCCAGCAATAGACGGTTTGGTCTTTGGACAAGTCTTATTTAGGCTTCTCTACTCAAAGCACATAGCAAATGAATTTGCATTTAACAGACAGTAAACTTCACTAGTCATTGCAGATCTCATACTGCAGTAAAACACTGGCTTACAGAACTGTATCCTCTACTTGGAGCTTCTAGAGCAGAGACTGTGTCTCTTTGTCCTTTCTCATTATAGTACTTGGCCCCCAGATGCACAATAAACGCATACAGGATGATTGGGTGAGTGAGAGTTTGTTAACGGGGAGATTATTCAGAATAAATGAAATGTGTAATATCAGAATCTTTCGTAAGGAATGACATTTTGGAGACATTGTTATTACTTGTAGTTACTTTCAGAAACACAAACTGTTCCTCTAGTCAAATGCTACTGAGTAAGATCCTGCTTTAAAAGATAGATAAACATGATTTCTAATTAGCATACATAGTGCTAGAGCCCAATTAATTTTTTTTAATAAACACATTTTTTTAAGTGTTTTGATGCAGCTTCCTTTCTCAAAAACTGTATTATCTGATTTACATGGTTCATTTTCTTAGCCGGTCCTATTCTACTGACCGTAAAGTTTCCATTGAGACTCTTCATAATTACTGCTATTAGTGAAGACTGAAGAATGCAGTTAGGTGGCTTTACTGAGTTTATATTTACCTGAGACATTTTTATTTTTAGTATCCTTGTCATGCCCACACCAGACTATATATCCAGAAGTCTGTGGTCTATGCCTGCCTATATAAAAGATTTGAATGTTCACACACTATAAATAACAAGTGTCAGTGAACTCATTATGGTAAATCCTTAGGTAATTACTTTCTGGCTTAGGTAGGGGACTTATGGTAGCATAAGCTAAAATTATTCCGTCTTGAGACAAACCCTGAGGTGGCTGTTATAAATATAATTCATTTGCAGCATGTTTATTATAGTTAAATTTAACTAATTTAGGGCCTGTTGCTGGCCAACAGACGACGAGGAGGAAGTCCCAACATCCCTGAGTTCC
The DNA here is from genome assembly GCF_000243295.1 of Trichechus manatus latirostris. Classification (NCBI taxonomy): domain Eukaryota; kingdom Metazoa; phylum Chordata; class Mammalia; order Sirenia; family Trichechidae; genus Trichechus; species Trichechus manatus. The sequence continues at coordinate 1,182,107 of NW_004444124.1, read as the reverse complement.
GCATAGGAAGAAAATGAGGCACCACGGCCGAGCTTTTAGAACATGACATAAGAGTTACTCCCACTCTGTCTCCGTTCTTCCTGTCCCCAGAGTTGGACGGATTTGCTGCTGAAGCATGGCTAATGAGCTGTTCAGGCATTAGATTAATGTGGCATGGCAAGAGAAAATCTCAGAATTAAACTGGGGTTCTTTTGAGTTCTCTGCCCTGTTTCAATTTCAACTTCACTGACATTATAGAAAGAACTCAGGGTCTTTGTGATATAAACTGATTTCTCAGCAAATGTTAGGCCCCCTCCTTCCATGCATGCCCCATTCCTTTCAAAATCATAGGGCCAACCTGGATGTTTTTTCCTTCTGAGGCCTTTAAGCCTAGAAGAGTGTTTGCTCTGGAAAAAATGTAGATGACAGAATTCTTCAAGGATCCAAAATTTGTGATTGCAGTTAATGGTTTCACTTTTTAAAGCAAATTCCACATGAACACTTTTCAGAATAGATTTTGTCTCATGACAGCTCTTCGGGGCTAGATGGCTTACTCTAGCAAAGATGTTGAGGATACCTCTAGGAGAAATGACCCCAACTTTGAGTAAGAATGACCTCTGAGCCATCAACTTTTGTTCAAGTCATTATGGATGGACTGTCCCCTGAAGACAGGAACTGTGCCTGAGAGGAAACAAAATTCTGATCTTTGTGAAGAACAAGTATTTGAAGAAAACGTTACCCTGCTTTTCTACAAGAATGCCATGTATCTACTCCGGAAATACATGAACTTTTCTAATTGCTCAAAAGAAGGTAGCAGTTTTGAAAAATCTATAGAATGAGTAAATGAACACAGGAATCAGGAGATTTCTGTGTGAAGTTGGGGTAGAAAACAACAAAGCCTCTTCACCTTGTCTTCACTGAAGGCAAAAATAAGATAGTATTAAGTCTGTGGAATCTGATGTGGGTTGAATGGGATAGGTACATAGACAGATTCCCAGTGCAAAGCTCACAGGTGGGCACAGCCACCTGTGCCAGTGACCCACCTGAGACTCCATCCCCAGTGGTCACATCCCAGCTATTCTGACTCTCAATCCGGTGCTCTTTCCAAAGTACCACAGTTGTTTCCTTTGGGTCCAGACCATTCAGGAAACTCCCCTTTCCCATTTTGCTTACATCAAGTTTGGCCATAGGAACGGTTCCTGACTTTTTAACAAGCAAGCTGTGTTATAAAAAGTAAACTGTGTGGGTTACATAATCTCAAGGGTGGGTCAACTTCTTCAGAATTCTGGTCTCAAAGTAAAGATTTAGTTGAGGGTATTAAAATTCAGGAAAAAATAATACAGCTTCTCCATACCTCCCTCATCCCCCTGCTCCCCCTAACCCCCTTGAAAATAGCATCTGAAGTATCACTGTATCTGAGTCACTGCTTGGTGTGATCCAGGGCTTGGTTGCAACTGGACCTGTCAGAATGAGGCCACAGTGATTCATGATAGAAACTAAGTTTGGTTACCATTGACAACATGTGTTCCTTTCTGTTCTTTCCCTGGAGTTTGGCAACACCATATTTTGCTTTTGGAGTGGAAACACCTTTGCACAGTGATAGTAATGGGATGAGATAGGTGACTGCAATTAATGAACCCTTTGGGTCCTCCCACTGTGACACACAGAATTCCTAACCATTTATTAGGGGGAAAAAAAACCCACTGCCATTGAGTCAATTCTAACTCATAACAACCCTATAGGACAGCGTAGAACTGCCCCATAGGGTTTTCAAGGCTGTAAATCTTTATGGAAGCCCAGACTGCCACATATTTCTCCCACAGAGCAGCTGGTGGGTTTGAACTGCTGGCTTTTTGGTTAGCAGCTGAGCGCTTTTAACCACCGCACCACTAGGGCTCCTTTATTAGGGGAAGGTATGTATAATTAGCATAACTTATGGAGCCTGTGAAGGTAATTTATCTGATCTACCATTTCAGCTTAATATCAAGGTCAATCTACCAGTCAAGTGCCCAAGCCCCTTTTGCAGGGGCAGATTATCCAATATAACAAGGTAAGCATGGGCTTACTTGTGCTTACTTACTAATCTATAATGAACAATTTCACATGGGTGTCACCACATCTTTGATTACAGATTAGTAAGTAAGCACAAGTGATGTGGTAAAACCCATATGAAATTGTTCACTACAGATTAGTAAGTAAGCACAAGTAAGCCCGTGCTTTCCTTGCTTACTGGGTCATCTGCCCTTGTCAGGGATTGTACATTTGAGAAGAGGCTTTGATTCTGTAGGATGGTGCTTTGGGTTTGGGAGAGAGACAGATGCCAGCCGTACCTAGAAGCAGAATTTTTGATGTGGTGAAAAATGTGAAATTGTTCACTACAGATGATCTGGTAAGCAAGATAAGCACCGTGCTTACCTTGGCTATTGAATAATCCACCCCTGCCCTTTGGTATACCCCAAACTGTGTTTCCCATCAAGGAGAGGCAAAGGATTGAATAAATGTGGCCCCCACTCTAAAGAAACGTTGGGAAACATAAACCAATGAAAGAAGCACTCTGTACTTCCCTTGTTGATTATAGTCATCTGTGTGTCTGCTGCCCTTCTAACAGTTTGTGCCTTGAGGGCAGAAGCCTCCTCTTGGTTGGCTTTGTATGTCATGCCTGGCACATATTTGGGGATTAGTCATGTTTATGGAACTGCAGAGAATGGGTACTGCTTCCAGCACCTACTCCCCTACCTGTGCAATCTGAGCTATTCAGCCAGCACACCATTCCTTCACCCCTTCCTAGGGTACCGGAAGTAACAAGGCCACAAACTTGGGCTGTCCACCCTGGTGCAAAAGTCTGGGGAAGGGAGAGCAAGGATGCAGTTGCAGTTACAGTGTTTTTATTTAAAAGGTGGAACTTGGGCAGTAAAGAATGCTATGCTGTCTGGCATATGTTCAGAATTCATCTAAACTTAGGCTAGTTAGACTGGTGCCAACTCTGTGGAAGAGAGGGACAGATATAAGAAGCATGGGGACTTTCCAAGAATAAAGCTGTTCAGCCATGGTGCCTGTGATGCCTGTGTCAGATAAACACGCTTATTGGAAATCTAGAGCTGAGCTTCCCACAGAGGGTGCCCCAGTACACAGTGTATAGGGAATGAATTGTAGGTATGCCAAGATAATGGTCTCCTCAACTCTCTGGTTACCTGGAATATGGAATAGATTTTAGATAGATAGATGGGTAGGTAGGTGGGTGGGTGGGTAGGCAGATAGGTAGGTAGGTAGGTAGGTGGGTAGGTGGGTAGGTGGGTAAGTAGATAGGTAGGCAGGCAGATAGAGTGAATGGAAGATGGATAGATAGACATCAGAAGACTGGAAGGATATACATTAAGATGCTGTCATAGATTAAATTGTGTCCCCCAAAAATATGTGTCAACTTAGTTAGGCCATGATTCGCAATATTGTGTGGTTGTCCTCCATTTTGTGATTGTAATTTTATGTTAAAGAGGATTAGGGTGGGATTATGACACCACTGTTACCCAGGTCACATCCCTGATCCAATGTAAAGGGAGTTTCCCTGGAGTGTGGGCTACACCACCTTTTATCTCTCAAGAGATGAAAGGGAAAGGGAAGTGAGCAGAGAGGGGGGACCTCATACCACCAAGAAAGCAGTGCCGGGAGCAGAGCACGTCCTTTGGACCCGGGGTCCTTGCGTGGAGAAGCTCCTAGTCTCGGGAAGATTGATGAGAAGGCCAACAGAGAGAGAAAGCCTTCACCTGGAGCTAATGCCCTGAATTTGGAATTTTAGCCTACTTTACTGTGAGGAAATAAACTTCTCTTTGTTAAAGCCATCCACTTGTGGTATTTCTGTTACAGCAGCACTAGATAACTAAGACAGATGCTAACTGTGATTATCTCTAGATGGGATATGGCATTCATTAATTTTTTTAAACTTATTTGTATATTTTAATTTTTCTGTAACCAATATGAACTAATATTGTACGTTTTTAAGCCAGTTAGATACTAGGTAAAGTGTTGAAGGGAGACTTATCATAGGATTGGTGATCCAGTTGAAGATTTATGTATATGTTATATTCAAACACTGACTTGAAAACCATTTACCCTAAGGATGTGTCCTCTTTTTTTGTCAGTTTAAAAATGACTATTTTCAGTTAATGCATTCTCTTCTGTAAAAAAAAAAAAAATTCAGAAGGCAGATGTCAGAAATCAGAGAAATTGTTGCATATTGATAGATCCACACTGTTTGTTTTCTTTGCATCTAAACTAATATTGCTAATAGCCCAAACAGCCAACTTTTTCCATTCATAGGTGTCCTCATAAAGTTAACTTCCTGTTGAGGGTACATGTGATAGAAATATTAAGAGAGAACCTATTGGTCAGATGTTAGGTCTACTTGGCAAAACTCTAGAGGACACTGAAAGTACTGTTTGGCCTGTGGGTCATATGGACCCACACTGGAGCAATGGACTAGAGGTTAGGAATCTTGTTTCCATTCTCATCTTCCACTTACCCAGCAACTATAGACAAGGAATGATGATTTGACGATGTATTTTATGGCAGGTTATGTTTGCAAAAGTTTATGACCATTCAGATTTGTTTTCTGGACAACAGTTCCATGAACGCTGAATTTCTTTTTCCCTAAGCTCAGATTCTTAAGGGGGCAGGGTGGGCTGTATTCTTTATCTTCTCACATGGGAATGCTTGCAACCAAAATGAGATCGATATTGTTAAGTTCTTCCGGGAGAAGTACTATTTTTGCCAGTTTCCAGCGTTATAAAACACTTCCATATTTGGAATTGTGGCATTTTAGCACTCAGGGATTTTTTGAAGAGATTGTCTGGTCTAATTCTTCCATTATACAAGTGAGAAAGTTGAGACCAACACCAGCAAAGGGAAATGCCCCAAATCAGAAGTGGTTAGTGGCCCAACTGAGGCCAGAGCCCAGTTCTCTTTTACTACCTCTAATAGTCTGTACTTTTAACCTAAGATCTCCCGATTATTGTGGGGAATTTTGAAGCATGTTTTCTAATCTGCATTTTTTTGGGAGGGGAGAAATAAAAAACACAGTGTCTGATGCAACATAGGTGGTCAGTCAATATTTGGTGAAGAAGGTGTTTACAAAATGTAAACCCATACTTACCTGTTGAGTCAGTAAGAAAACTACCATGCTGGCATACACACACATATCCTTATGTGTGCAGGGGAACATGTCACTGGTCATGGATGTGTGCTCCCAGGCAGCACATGTGCTGATTACCCTGTGGACCCAGTCTCCATGGCTCTGTTCAAAGGGAAGAGCTTTGAAGACAGAAAACACATTCCTAGTAGTGCTGTTGAAGTGAGAAAGCCATACTCACCTGTGTGCATGTGTTCTGACACCAGTGTAGTTTACTGTCTGCAGTAACTGTTTACTCATGAAATATGTTACTTGCTATTCTACCTGTAACAAATAGAGTATTAAAAGAGTCCTGTTAAATTAGGATAAATCATAGAGCCAAGCGTTAGAGGAACATGATCCAGTAATTATACAGGATGTCTTATTTTGGATTAGTGTTTCCAACTTTCTCCTATCTCATTTTGAAAGAGTAACTTAGAGAATATTAAGAGAAGTAGAGCATAATTGCCTTGGAGAGCTAATCTTTACCAAAATAGAATAAAAGCTTGAGAGGGAATTCATGAATAGCTTACTGAAGGGACACTGTGATCATTGTGGTTCACATACCCATCAAGAGGCTAGTTTCATTTCCTTTGGCATATCACAGAACTTGTTTTCTTTATCACCTCTTCACATACTGAACAATGTCTTGGACATAATTGTGGCATATGCTGCATTGAAACTGCAGTGGAAATCATTATTCTTCTCCCACCTATGGGAAATTTCACTTTTTTATTGAATGAAGGAGGCATTTAAAATGTAAATTAAAATGAAGATAACTACTATTAAATTTTATAGGTTCATATAAAAAATAATCAAAAAGCAGTCAAAACAACCTGAGTCATGTTTGTGACAGAAAGGTCTAACTTCACGCACTTTAAGTACACAGGAAATTTTTCTCAGTGGTGCTTGAAGACGCCGGCTTCGGTTCTCATTTTTTTTAATTCTTTTATCTGATTTTTCCACAAATAAGTTAGTGTCGAGTGCTTTATCTTCAATCTCACTAATTCTGACTTCCATTGCCTCAGTTCTGCTCCTATGACTTTCTATTGAGTTGTCTAATTGTGAAATTTTATTGTTAATCTTCTGGATTTCTCTTTGCTGTTTGTGCATTCCTGCAGCCTGTTAAATTTGTCATTGTGCTCTTCTCTAATCCTCTTAAGTTCCTCTATTGGTTTGTCTGTGTGTACCTTGGCTTGTTCTGAGTTTTGCCTGATCTCCTTCCTGATCTCTTGAAGAGTTCTGTATATTAATCTTTTGTATTCTGCCTCTGGTAATTCGAAGAAGTTCTCTTCCTCTGGAAGATTTCTTGATTCTTTGTTTTGGGAGCTTATTGAAGCCATCATGGTCTGCCACTTTATGTGATTTGATATTGACTGTTATCACTGAGCCATCAATAAGTTATTGTATTTATTTATTTTATGTTTTCTTACTGTGTCCTAGCTTCTTGTTTTGATATGCCCAAATATGCTGCTCGTGTGAGCTAGTTTGATTATTGGTGCCTTTGAAGGTTTAACATCCTGTCACCAGGTGGTTAGATATGTTACTAGGTATGTGAGCACATTTACTTTTCTTGTATGGATTCAGCTTTGGTGTCCAGGTAGTCGGTCACCAAGTATGCAGTGCAGGTTCTTACCTACAGTCCTAGTCGGGCAGGGGTGATTGGAGTAGGCACAGGTATCTGGCTGCAGTAGGGGGTCACACGCTGAGCAAGGCAGGGGGCTGATGGTTGCCCGTGAGTGTCTGGGAGGAAAGCATGTCCCTGTTCCCTAGAGTGCATAGGTGGGTGGGTTTTGCAGCCAGACTATGGGACCCAGTGCAGTTGGCTGTAAGGACTGGGAGGCAGCACTTATTCTTGGACCACTGTCGCAGGTGGCTGGGTGTCATGTGTAGAGCTACCAATCCTCAGGCCCCTGATATGGGTAGATGAGGACGCTGCTTACTGGGCAGAGCAGTGTCAAATATCACAAACCTGCCACTCCACCATATAGCTGATACAGCTGAAGTTAGGCTTCAGGTATATACCCTGTTATACTGTGCTAATGAGGGCCTACACTGTCAAAATGGGCCCACACAGGTCTGTGCAGAGGTGAAAGGCATTCAAAGTCCATGGACCCCTTACACCTGTGTCTACAGAGTTGTGCCTGCCCTGAGTTCCTGGCTTAGGGGAGCTGGCAGATTATTTTTTCCTGTTTGTTAATTTGTTCCCTGTTCAAGGCCAGGAGAATGGCTCAGGGCACGTGAAGGGTCCTACTTCTAGCCCAGGGGACACGGTGCAATCGCAGAGCAAGGAGGGAGCAAGTAAATGGGAGAGAGGTTCTTCCCAAATAGGTGTTTTTTGATCCACGCAGTAGGTTAAATGCATGTACTTATCTTTTGCCGATTAAGTGCCGCTTTTCACTGGTTCTGGAGGCTTGAGTGGACTCTCCGCCGCTCGGTCTCTCCTGATGTGTAAAATGCAAGCTGAATGCCACTGCTTGCCTCACCACGCACGCCAGCCAATCTGGCCTGCAGGGTGCTGGTTCCCGCCGGGTCAGGTCTGGCAACTCCTCACTGCTTCTGAACCATCTCTCCCTCCCCCTGCCACTCAGTCCGATTCCTCAACTTTGACTTTGATGTTCAGGGCTTCTAGATTGTCATATATAATCAATTCACTATTACTTGTTTTTTGGGGTCTTTGTTGTAAAAGGGACCACCGGAAGCATCTGACTACTCTGCCATCTTGGCCATGCCTCCAGCAGCCCTGTCTTCAGTTCTCGAGAAAACTCACTGGCCCAGAGCTCTGGATGGATGAGGAGCTTCTGTGTTCCTCTGGATTTCATTTGTCCAGTTCTTCTCTTTCTCTCCTCTATTCTTATATGAGGCCCTTATGCCTTCAGTTGGATTTTATTTTCAGTTAATACAAACCATATCATGCGTATTAGCCATGATACATATTCAGATATTTGGATTTATATAATATCCCATTTTTTAATCATGAGAGTAACAGTATATTTTATTGCACATGTCTATGGTGGCCTGGTTTGGGATCTACTTTAATCCTCCATCACATCCTCATAAAACTCAGAGAACAGAGCTAGCCAAAGGACATTTACAATGTCACATTAAGATAGTGTGCCCTGTGTCTTGTAATAATGCATTAAATGATTGCAAAGAGGATTTTATATTAAAAGGGCTCAAAGCAGCTAAACGAATTCTATATGGAACCATATTTCTGAATGTGAAGGTATTTTGTTTAATTATCTACTAAACTTAATAGGGCTCAGCCTATACATTTATTCTGTATTATTAAGGGAAAATCCTATTAGTCAATCTTAAATATGGGTCCCATTTTGCTGTGGTGATGATGCCTACAAGATTCCGTTCCTCACTCTGGTGTCTGTCCCATGATATTTGTAGCTTACTGCTGTCAGTATAGACTGACTTGAGCCAACTTAAATGTCATCTCAATATTTAGCTAGTACAATGAAAATTCTGTTTGAGAAGACCATAGAGTATAGTCATTCCTGAAACAACCAACACCCACTCGACACAGAGACAGGTTAGGGGCTTTTACAGAAGCCCAGAGTTACTGTTAGAAAAAAAATTTTTTTTGCCCTGCTTTAAGAGTGACCAAAATAGTTCTTTAAACATATGTTCCTTTCTGTTCTTTTATAGTCAGTTTATAGTCGGTAGGAACCATTTATAGTCCGCTTTCTTCCATCTCCTTCTCCTGTCTTTTCTTTCAAAAAGGTCTTTCTTGCCACCTTCCTTCACTGCAGGGTACAAATGCCCCTGCTTGTGTCTTGCCCCTTCAAACCATAATACCTGTTAAACAACTTGGCAATGAGCCAACATAATAAAATTCTGTTAGCCAGACTTCCCTGACAATAGAGCATGTGTGTGCCCTGTCCCAAAAATTTTCTAACAATTAGAACCAGAGCACAGAAAAAGAGGCAGCCCACTGGTGTAGGAGGAAGTCACACAATTGCTGGAAGAATCCCTATGAGGGAAGTGGCCTTGCAGCCCTGCTTTAGAACATTAACCTGGCTCATGTGTGTGAGACAGGTGAAAGTGGGCACCCACACAACACAGGGAGACAGGTTAGGGCTTTTACAGAAGTCCAGAGTTACTGTTCCTTCTTCTCGATGCTTATATAGTAGGATGTGGGTGTGTATACATCTCTAGAGCCCCTGGGTGGGGCAAACAGTTAAGCACTTGACTACTAGCTGAAAGGTTGACAGTTTGAACCCACCCAGAGACACCTCAGAAGACAGGCCTGATGATCTGCTTCTGAAGAGTCACAGCCTTGAAAACCCTATGGAGTACATACAGTTCTCCTCTGCACACATGGGGTCGCTATAAGTCGAGATCAACTTCACAGCAACTATGTTGTTGTTAGGTGCCGCCTAGTCGGTTCTGACTCACAGTGACCTTATGTGTAATAGAATGAAACATTGCCTGATCCTGCACCATCCTCACAGTGGTTGCTATGGTTGAGCCCACTTTTGTAGCCACTGTGTCAATCCATCTCCTTGAGGGTCTTCCTCTTTTTCGCTCACCCTCTACTTTACCAAGCATGATGTCCTTCTCCAGGGACTGGTCCTTCGTGATAACATGTCAAAAGTACGTGAGACGAAGTCTCGCCACCCTCACTTCTAAGGAGCATTCTGGCTGTACTTCTTCCAAGACAGATTTGACAGCAACAGCGGTATACATTTCTAACAGTTCTAAGTTTGTCTTGTGGTTATTTGAAATGTCACATGTCTTTCATGTACAGCAGAGGCACTCAGTAAATGGCTGTAGAATGAATGAATGAATGAATGAAAGGGTCTGCCAGGGGATCAGTTAATCCAGGCAGCAGTAATGAAGAGTATGGATTCAAATGATAATATTGACAATTGCAAGAAACAGATGGGCATAAAAAGCAGAAGGTAAAATTAAGAGAAAGTAGTTGAGAGGGACCGGGAGTCCATGACACCAGGGTTTTGAGTTGAGCAAAAGGGAGAATCAGGGTGGCAGTGGTAGACATAGGGAACTGAACAAGAGAAATTTTATGAGAGAAGCTGACATATATTTTCAGAGAAGTTGAATTCAAGTCTAGAAGTGTATAAACAGTTTGTCAAAACGTTTTTCTCAAAGAAGCAGTGTCTCCACTGTGCCTTTTTTCTGTCCTCTTACCTCCCCTCACCATGCCCCACACAGTGTCCTGGAAATCTGATTTCAGATAAATTACTTCTAGCAGAAAATGAACCATTTTATAGACCTAGCAGATATGCATGTTCTTGAAGTTGCCGATTGTTTGCAGACTCGGGAGGAGCAGAGGGTGTGAGAGGGAAAGACAGTCTTAGACTGGTGTCTTGAGGCAGTTGTGGAGGCAAGCTCTCGCAGCCCAGCCGGTACCCAGCCCGTAGGAGGGTAGCTTCCCACATGGGCTTGCCCCTTATGCCTTGGCATATTTCAGAGGCACAAAGTCCACGTCAGAGAAGACGACTTTTATAGTCTGTTGTAAATTCTGTACCTAAGCCACCACTGCAGATAGCCTCTTCTTTTCTGAATACGTGATGTCTGATGGGGGAGGCTCACTTCATTTCACACCCAGCCACCCTCTGCAGCACCAAAGCTGCCGGGCACTGTTTCTGTCGGTGCCTGTGGAAGCTGCCTCATCAGCCACAGGAGCTGCAAGCACATCTGATTCCTGTATCCTTTCCATCCTATTAGCAATGCTGAAGAAGGGCGCATTTAGCTGAGTGATATACAGTAAAACCTGTGAAAGCCAGAGCCCGTGTAAGGCAGAAACTTGTCCAAGAAGGAAAACTCAAATACTTTCCACTAAAACAAGCAATAGAAAAGTGGTAAGACTGTACCCTGTCAAAAGCGGAAAACTTATAAGACCTGGAAAAACAAGGCAGTCTCGTTGAGTTCCAGCTCTCACAGGTTTCACCGTGCAAGCTACGAGGAAAAGAGCCAGGTATAGGCTCTTTAAAGTCTGTGAGTTACAAAGAGAATATTGTAAATATTTCACTTTCTATTTTTAGCCCCTTTGTTCTCCAAAGTTTTGGAATGAGCTCCCTAAATTTTCCAAGGACTTCTCTGAAAGTTGTGCGAGATAATGGAATGTAGAAAAATCTATCATGTGCTTCCTTAAGTCTTTGCCCACTGTTGGTTTGGTGATTAAACAGATTAGGCTGCAGTCCTGTCTGATCTTGGATTGGCGCCCCGGATCAGGAGTGAACGTCCAGAACATACTGAGTTGTGGTGGGAATGTTAGCTGAGCTCCAGGAACAAGCTGCCAGAGGCCTGTCCTGAGGAAATGGTCTCACAGTTAAGAGATGACATGCTGCAAGTGACCTTCTGTTTAAGGCACAAAACAGAGGTGACAAAGGCAGCCTTTTCCTTTCTGTTGTTTCCTTCAGGCTATGCTTTTTAGGGCAATACCTTTTTATCCATAGAAACTGTCTCTGTGTAAGACATTAAAACTAGGTCCTCAAAATTAAGCGATCACTGACTTCTGGGATCTAAGAGAGTCTCTGTAGCCAACGTGTGCCCTCCGATCACCAGCCTTCTCTCATCCTTTCCTCTAAAATCCAAATAAAAAAATTAAGCCCCACAGAACTGACGTCGGACCCTCTTGAGTGTGTGTGCCGATTCCCTGGCGGGTATTTATGTCTTCCTGTCTCCTTTTGGAAACCCTGGTGGTGTAATGGTTAAGTGCTACAGCTGCTAACCAAAAGGTCGGCGGTTCAAATCCACCAGGTGCTCCTTGGAAACTCTATGGGGCAGTTCTACTCTGTCCTATAGGGTCACTGTGAGTCGGAATCGACTCAACGTCAACGGGTTTGGTTTTTGGTTTTTTTTTTTTTAAAATCTCCTCTTGCTCCGAATTCTTGTTTCCAGACCCCTCTCAGTCACCCCAACCACAACGTCATCACCCCATCCCTCTCTTTTCCCCAGGATACCCTCAACAGCACAATGGCTTGCAAAAGTTTGCAAAATAATGGAGAGGAACCTACCCAAAACTGAATTTCTGCATCACAGCTGTTGTAGTTTATCAGTCATTTGCCACCACAAAGACTCTCTTCCTGGTCACCTCTTGCCTTATTCCTAGGTTCAAATCCACCAGGTGCTCCTGAGAGAAAACCTTCTGTCGTTTCCTGGTTTCCCCTGAGGGTCTGGTCTCCTAAAACTCCTATCTTCTTGGCGTGACTCAGGAAATCCCCACAAATCCATTTCCTTCATGACAGTCCCCTATGATGATATGCTTTTACTTAATTATGGAGAGCAGTTGAGTGTCCCCTGTTTCAACTTCCCTGTTCCTGAGGGCCTTACTCTTCATTAATAAATAAATAAATAAATAAAGTGTTTTCCTATACTAAAGAGTTGTTCTCTCTCTGAAGTTGAATTTTATCCTCCACCCCAAAGGGTAAACAGCTGCAACTAGGTATATGTATATGTTGATAGCAGTTTTTGTTCCTGCTGCGTAATGAAAATTCTACTTCAACCAGCTCTGGTGGCTATATTACAGTGTAGCCCTGATGCTGACAGAGACTTTGTAAAGTCATTAGAAATAAATTCTGTGGTCAGAGCATTTGTATGTGCTTGGGCATTGTGTAAATTTAGGTAAAGTTGTATTTTAGTTTATGGCTTTGAGCAAAGGTGCTCCTCCAACATGAACACACGTGACCAGGAAAACAAGATGGTAAAAGTGGGCACAGGTTATGCAGAATTATCCAAGCCATCAGATTATCCAGATATCACCCTTCATTATTTATCTACAGGGTCGAATAGAAAAGGATTTTTAGTATGTATGTCTGTCAGTGATAGAGGTGGACATAAGGAAAATGTTAAATTAGAATTACGAGAAAAAGGAAAATCAGTGCTTGTATTTCTCACACAGTTCTACCACATGCAGCCTAGAGAGCAGGCAGTTTGTTGTTGCCTTTTTACTATGCCGCATCTAGAAAATTCAGCAAGTACCCATAGTTCCACCACCTCCAATCCACAACACATGGTTAACATTTTGGTATATTTCCATCTAATTTTGCCGTGCATACTGTTTCTTCTCTTGCAAAGCTGTGTTTAAAATGTATGTATATATATTTTTTTTTCTTTTTCAAAGCAACATTATAGGAGCTAAAATAATCAGTGAAAAAAATTACTTGTTCCAATATAAAAATGGGCAGTTCATTAGAAGATAGTTCACTAAACAGTTTATCTAAATTTATAGCCATAAAACATAAATTTTAAAAGTTCAGCCTTACCAGTGATCAAGGAAATGTAATTTAAGATAATAATTCCATTTTTCCTCTGCAGTTAAAAATATAAAAACAACGTCTACTTCTAATGCAGAAGCAGTGGAGTGACTGCTCTTCACTCAGTGACTGCTGAAAAAAACCAAAACACAAACCTGTTGCCGTCAAGTGGATTCTGACCCATAGTGACCCTGTAGGACAGAGTAGAACTGCCCCATAGGGTTTCCAAGGAGCAGGTGGTGGATTTGAACTGCCGACCTTTTGGTTAGCAGCAGTATCACTTAATCACTGCACCACCAGGGCTCCAGTGACTGCTGAGTGTAGGGTAAATCCCCAGGTGTTTATTTTGGAAACATAAGTCAGCCTGAGAGTGCCCAGCCCATGATCCAGTCATTCCACCTTTAAAAATCTCTGCCAAGGGATTCATCTGAGAAGGATTTACCATATTTTCTCGAAAATAATGTGCATTATACTTTTTTGTTGCCAACCACACACCTCCCACATGTTATTTTTGTTAAGGGCACTATGTCAATATTTTTTACATATTACTGACTTCTGTTGACACAAAGAAGAAATAATTAAACTACGAAATAAGCAGACCTAACATAACCTAATGGTTTCACTGAAGACGGTCTGATAAGGTTTTTGCATTCAACTGGTGAGCTAATGCACTATAATTATCAACTTAAACTAATACCACAAACACATAGTCTCAATTGTTTATTTTCCAATTACCAGGGGAATACCAAACTCGATCCATGACTTCTTGACCATGATTTTTACTTTTATTATACAATTATGATCAAAAGTAACTCTTTTGGACTACTTTTTACACATTAGCAGGAGATTAAAGGAAATGAACAGAAGAAAATTAATAGAACGATATGATTTACCTGTAATGTGGGAAGATGTGTGAATGAGGGCAAAATTCACTTCTGGAAATGTCATGAGACGTGTGGTATATGCGTGGGCATGCTATGCCAGAGCTATTTTACTTAATTCCATCACTCCCACACATTATATGTGTGGGCATGTTATTTGCAAATAAATACGGTAAAGATTTCTGCATTGCTATTTATAAGAATGAAAATTTAGAAACAACCTAAATGTTCACCCACATAGGAACAAGTAAATTATGGTTTTTTCATCTGAACAATGAGCTATTTTGCAGAGATTTAAAACATTTTAAAGAATTACAGGGGCCCTAATACATGGCATACATAGAATACAAGCCATAACTAACAATCTACAAACACCAGAAGAGAAACTAGATACACTGGGAGCTCCTAAAAATTAAACACTTATGCTCATCAAAAGACTTAACCAAAAGAGTAGAAAGAGAACCTACAGACTGGGAGAAAATTTTTGGCTACAACATATCTGGCAAGGGTCTAATCTCTAAAATCTATAGAATACTTCAACACCTCAACAACAAAAAGACAGCCCAATCAAAAAATGGGCAAAAGGTATGAACAAATACTTCACGAAAGAAGATATTCAGGGGGCTAACAGACACATGAGGAAATGCTCGTGATCATTAGCCATAAGAGAAATGCAAATCAAAACTACCATGAGATACCATCTTACCCCAACATTACTGGCACTTATCAAAAAAACAGAAAATAATAGATGTTGGAGAGGTTGCAGGGAGATTGGAACTCTTATGCACTGCTGGTGGGAATGTAAAATGCAAGAAATTAAAAAGCAAGAAATAGAAATATCCCACTCCTAGGAATATATGCTAGAGAAATAAGAGCCATCACACAAATAGATATGTACATACCTATGTTCGTTGCAGCATTATTCACAATAGCAAAAAGAAACAACCTAAATGCCCATCAGCAGATAAATGAATAAACAAATTAGGGTACATACACACAATGAATACTCCGCATCGATAAAGAACAATGATGAATCTTCAAACATCTCCCAACATGGATGAATCTGAAGGCATTATGCTGAGTGAAATAAATCAGTCACAAAAAGGACAAATATTGTATAAGACCACTATTATAAAAACCCCAGAAAAGGTTTACACACAGAAAAAACAATCTTTGATGGTTATGAGGGAGGGGAAGGATGGGAGTGGAAATCACTATCTAGATAGTCCAAACCAAAAAAAAACATTGCCGACTCACAGTGACCCTATAGGACAGAGTAGAACTGCCCCATAGGGCTTCCAAGGAGCAGCTGGTGGATTTGAACTGTTTACCTTTTGGTTAGCAGCCAAGCTCTTAACCACTATGCCACCAGGGCTCCATCTAGGTAGTAGACAAGTGTTAACTTTGGTGAAGGGAAAGACAACACACAACGTAGCAGAAGTCAGCACAGCTTGACCAAGGCAAACTCATAGAAACTTCCTGTTGTTGTTCCGTGCCATCAAGTGGGTTCCAACTCATAGCGACCCAATGTACAACAGAATGAAACAATGCTGGATCCTGCGCCATCCTCGTAATTGTTGTTATGTTTGAGCCCATTGTTGCAGCCACTGTATCAATCCATCTCATGAAGGATCTTCCTCTTTTTCGCTGACCCTCTACTTCTGCAGGGAGTGGTCCCTTCTGATAACATGTCTAAAGTATGTAAGACAAAGTCTCGCCATCCTTGCTTCCAAGGAGCACTATGGCTGTATTTCTTCCAAGACAGACTTGTTCGTTTTTCTGATAGTCCATGGTATATTCAGTATTCTTTGCCACACCATAATTCAAAGGCATCAATTCTTTTTCAGTATTTCTTATTCATTTCCCAGCTTTCATGAGCGTGTAAGGTGTTTGAAAACACTGTGGTTTGGGTCAGGCACATCTTAGTCGTCAAAGTAACATCTTTGCCTTTCAACACTTTAAAGAGGTCTTTTGCAGCAGATTTGCCCAATGCAATACGTTATTTGATTTCCTGACTGCTGCTTCCATGGGCGTTGATTGTGGATCCAGGTAAAATGAAATCCTTGACAACTTCAGTCTTTTCTCCATTTATCATGATGTTGCTTATTGGTCCAGTTGTGAGGATTTTTGTTTTCTTTATGATGAGGTGTAATCCATATTGAAGGCCATAGCCTTTGATCTTCATCAGTAAGTACTGCAAGTCGTCTTTGCTTTCAGCAAGTAAGAAAGCTTCTTAGACACATCCAAACACTTTGAGGAACCGAGTTACTGGGGTTGAGCACTGGGGACCATGGTCTCAGGGGACATCTGTGTGAGTTGGCATAACATAGTGCATAAGAAAATGTTCTACATTCTACTTTGGTGAGTAGCATCGAGGGGGTCTTAAAACCTTGGCAAGCAGCCAGCTAAGATTGGTCCCATACCATCTGGAGCAAAGGAGAATGAAGACAACCAAAGACACAAGCAAAATATTAGTCCAAAGGACTAATGAACCACAACCTACACTAGCCTGAATCCAAAAGAACTAGATGGTGCCTGGCTACCACCACCAACCACTCTGACAGGGATCACAATAGAAGGTCCTAGACAGAGCAGGAGAAAAAGGTGAACACAATTCAAATTCACAAAAAAAGACCAGACTTAACTGGTCTGACAGAGACTGGAGGAACCCCTGAGACTATGGCCTCTAGACACGCTGCTAACTTAGAACTAAAGCCACTCCTGAAGTCCACCTTTCAGCCAAAGATTAGACAGGCCTATGAAACAAACATTAGCATATGTGAGGAAAATGCTGCTTAGTTCAATCAAGTATATGAGACCAAATGGGCAACATTTGCCCAAAACCAAAGATGAGAAGGCAGGAAGGGCCAAGAAAACTGGATGAATAGACACTGGGAACCCAGGGTGGAAAAGAGTAGAGTGCTGACACCTTATGGGGATTGCAACCAATTTCACAAAACAATATGTGTATAAATTTTTGACTGAGAAACTAATATGCACTGTAAACTTTCACCTAAAGCACAACAAAATTAAAAAACAAAAAAAGAATTGTTACTGACATTGGACAAAAATGATTCTCAATAGGACAATAAGTTTAAAGGATAATGAAAAGAATATGTGTTCTTCTTCTAAATTCATAAATATATATGTGTGTATCCATAAGGGAGAGTAGAACAAGCGAATACAGTTTTAACCGTAGTTCTTGCTGGCTGATAGGACTACAGGTGATTTTTATTTTCTTCTTTATACTTTGCCATATTTCTCAAATTATTTTCAATGAGTATTTCATTTGTATATATGGGGTAAAAGTTACTTTAAAAAGAGAGAGAGAAGAAAACTGCACACCTTACAGCAGCTTATCAAGCATTTTAACAGCACAGGATGGGAAATCCCCAGGACATGCAAGCCCTTTCTTCCCACCTTTGACTTTGGTTGATCCATCAGCTAACAAACTGCTGACTGTTTTTTTCTCAAGAGATCAAAGAAATAAAGCAGGCTCTGACAGTCACCTTTATTAAAGTCGTTTCAGCTTCCTCACAGCTGTGCCTTTTTCTCCTCCTCTCCCTCTTCTGGCTCTCTCCCTCTTTCCTCCTTTGCTTTTTCCCCCAGGCTGGCTACATTTGGTCAGTGGTTGAAGTAGTTCCTTCATAGATAATTTGTTTAACGATCTAGATCTTTCTGACTGAACCTACAGTTTGCTCTGATAAACCAAAGAGGTAAAGTCCCTGGACTATGGCTGCTTCAATACAGACCAGCATGCGGTCTCCCTCTGCCTTAGTCAGAGTGTGGTTGTGGCTTTAATAGAAGGACACTTGCCAGACCTCCTAGATTTACGTGGTGTGTTTACTTTCAGTGAACTTGTAGTAGCCTAATGCTCAACCAGAGAAGCAAATTTTAGTACATTACCTCGATGGTATATTACATAGCCATTAAAAATGATAAAGACTAGGTTGCAACATCAAGAAGTGTCACAAAAGAAAAATAGGAAACAAATTAATACCTATATATGTTGACAGTAATGTAAAAATATATGCCTATATTGAAAGGAAACAGAGCATGGACAAATGAAAATAATTTGATGGCTGGTGATAATTTTCTTAAATTAAGCAATAAATGTTTATTGAGCACTTACCTATGTCAGACACTGTGCTAGGCCCCATTATTTTATTTTTTAATGTAGTTTGTGTAACTACATTAAATTTTAAAGAAATGTAACCAAGGTAGACTTGATGGAGTCCATTTGCAAAGATGTTACTGTGGGCAACGTTGACCATATCTAAAGGGGACACTCAATACGTTAGTCTTATCCACACTGAGTCCATATAAAACTTACTGTGCTGACTCCAAATGTATCTGCTTAATCCTCAATTGGCTAAATATACCCCCTCCTCCCACACGTTCTTCATTCATACATGCACTCTCCAGATATTAAGCACACGCCAGATGCTGTTGTAGGTGTGGACGACACAGCAGTGACCAGACCAGTGTATCTGTCCTCATGGAGTTACCAGCCAATTGAAATGACAGATGCTGAGCAAGTAAACACACCCATCTACAGTGTATTTTCAGCTAGTGAGAAGTGCAGGGCAGAGAACTAATAAGCAAGGGGATAGAGAGGGAAGTGGACAGGCAGGGATGGCTCATTTTAAGGCTAGCCAGGGAAGACTCCCCTGAGAAGACATTGCTTCACTGAGCCGTGAAGGAGCAGCCATGTAAAGTCTGCGGGAGGGAGAGAACAGAAAGTGCAAAGGCACTGAGGCAGGATTGAGTTTGGTGTGTTTGTGAGGGAAAATGAGTTCAGAGAGGTGGGCAGGGGCCGGGAAAGGTTGGGTTATATGGCTACAATAAGGAGACAAGTCTCAGTGTGATGGCAGGCTTTAAGGATTCTGAGACGATGTCCTCATTTAAAAAGGTATCTGACTTCTCAGTAGACAGTGAACTGTTGTTGAACAAGAGAGAAACCAGAAACCCACTAGAGTCTTCTCCACAGTCCAGGTGAGAGATAACGGTACCTTGGACTGGGCTGGTGGTCAAGTTGTGAAGAGAGTCAGGATTTGTTTTGAAGGACATGCTGATGAATTGAGAGTGGGGAATGAAGGATCCTTCCTAGATTGTGGACCAGGAAAATGGTGATGCCATTCTCTGGAATGGAAGAGCAGGTTTTACTATTTCTTGGTAAAAATTGCCTAGATCCGACTCCCATGTACCAGATCAGCCCAGAAGCTGTGGCCAGTCCACAGAATTCCATGGCTGTAGCTTCAGGGCAGGAAACAGTTTCTTGATAGAGTGGAGAGACTGCTGCCTAGGAGTCAGGAAACTTGTACCATCGCTGCTACAAAAGAGCAGTTCAATTAGGACAAAGCATTTCACCTCTCTGAATTGCAGTTTGCTGTAAAATAGGGATAAGAGTATCTACCCAGCCTACCTTTCAGAGCTCTGCAAGCCACTTAAAGTTGACTGGAGTCCCTGGGTGGTATAAACAGTTAATGCACTCGGCCAGTAACGGAAAGGTTGGAGGTTCCAGTCCACTTAGAGGCTCCTCAGAAGAAAGGCCTGGAGATCTACTTCTGAAAAATCAGCAATGGAAAACCCTATGGATTACAGTTCTACTCTGACATACAAGGGGTCTCCATGAGTTGGAGTCGACTGGACGGCACCTTGTTAACTGGTTACAGATGCACACAGGTGTTATTATGGTTGCCTGTACCCAGGGCAGTGAGCGCTCATGTTAGAATCCTGACCGAAGCACCTGGAAAACATCAGGTGGCCACAGGAGCATCTTTGGTGCGTGGCGCCACATGTGAAGCACCCTGCCTTTCCCCAGCGCCACACTAGCCTTCGTTGCATGCCCACCACTTGCTGAGCATAGGGCTCATACTTAAAACTAACAGCCTAGAAAGAGTTCCTTCAAGAGTGAAACAAAAGGATGTTCTGATTAATCCCCAAGTATCCAGAAAATTAAATCTACATTTTATTCTCTAAGAATTCATGTCAGCTGGGGTGGTTGGTTTGTTTTCATTATCACTGCCCTGCTGTCTTCTCATGTGTTATGCTGTGTTTCCAAGGGATATTTCCATTGCCCTTACCCTAGATTGGATTCTCTGGTTGGCACACACAGTTAACACACTCGACTGCTAACCAAAAGGTTGAGGGTTCAAGTCCACACAGAGGATCCTCGAAAGAAAGGCCTGGTGACCTACTTCTGAAAAATCAGCCATTGAAACCCTATGAAGCACAGTTCTACAGTGCTCCACTGCAGAACCACAGTTCTGAAACACATGTGGTTGCCGTGAGTTGGAATTGACTCAACAGCAACTAGTTTACTGCCTAGATCAAGGCAACCATATAGATGAGAAGCCACATCAGGAAGATAACTTTACCCCTCCAAGCACCGCTTAACAGTCCTGGTCAGTGAACTTTCCTTTCTCCCTCTTAAATGCCATCTTGGAAAGTTCCAGCAACTATCACTTAAAAAAGGAGACGTCTTATACATCAAATAGAGTGGTAGAATGGCATTTGAAAGGACAATTTGGGGAGTTAATCTACGCCAGTAGATGTTTGTCTTGCTAACGGGAGCCTAATCCTGTTACATCTGTGACAAGACTCTATTCAGACAGATTTCTTTGACTCCTGCTACTCTATTTTAACTTCTGAAGCCATTCAAATTGCCAATTCATGAGCTTTCCCCATAGCAACTAAAAAAATAAAAAATAAGTGGAGCCAGAGAATAATTCCCTTTTATAATTTATATTCTTGAAGTGAAGAAACTCAGAATCCTTGACCCAAAAAAACTAGAAAATTAATGCAGGCTTATGATGATGAGAAGCAGCTCACCTCAAAAGACGTAACTACACCAAAGTGTTTGAGGTGGTCCCGTGAAGGTAGGGCTGGTGTCAGGGGCACCTCACAGGTGGATGAGGAAGGGGGCAGATCAATCTGAAATGTAGGCTGAAGAGAAGAGGGAAGTGTCCCTATTGCTTGGGGACAAAGCCAAGCAATATCACCTTCATTTCTGCCATTTCAGGGAAAGATGTTTCCTCATATATGTAATTGCTTTTGCATAAAATATTCATTATGAGTGAACCAGGCTCAGGAACTGAGATTTTCCCCTTGGTTTCCAGTGAGCTGTCTTCTCTTCCTTCCCCAGACCTAAGCATTGAACTGATTTGGGTTTATAGATCGAATGGTGACTTCAAAATGTCCTTTCCAATCTTTCAAACCCAGCCTGGATTGTACAATTGAGGTCAACAGGCCTCTTTTCTGGCAAACTCCAAGTCACTGTTGCAACAGACTGGCTTCAATCCAGAGAAAATGAACCATGGTTTATGAGTGCTGGGTAATGAACAGTATTTCCAGTAGCCTGAGCATCTGCTGTACAGAGAACAGGAAGAACTTAGGTTTGTGAATAGTCAAGCTGGAGCTTCTCTGGTCTTGAGAAGGCAGTTGGACTTCTACCTGTAGTGGATAAAGCCCCGTGGTTTTGCATGTATGCCTGGGGGCTGAGCACGAGGGTGAGAGGAGGATGGCATCCTCCGTGGCCTGGCCTCCCGGGCAGTGCGGGGACCACCACTGAGGCATCTTGAAAAGCTTCCCGGAGGAAGGTTCGCAGCTGGCCTCCAACTTCCAACTCAAGCCCAGTTGCCTTGGCAGTATTTCCTCCTCTTTTAGGGTGAGCAAAGCTTCCTTACCTTAACAAGAACAGAGGCTGTAATTTTTTTAAGGATATTATTTAAAGGGTATATGTTGAAGAACTTTAGAATATAGTAGTCACATTGCCACTCGGAAGATATTCAGATAACTTTCTGCTGCTTCGGTATTCTGTGTAAAATGGTGAGGATGACCCCTGGCCTTAGGTTGTAGCACTCTGAAGGTGCTTGTGGTGGATGGTGGATAAGCTCTCTGTTTCTTTTGTGATGCCTTCCAAAGTGCATGGTCCATAGTGGGTGCTCAGTAGATGTCTGTAGAATTAATGCAGGTATGATATTGTTGATAATAATAGTCTTTGTTTCCATGAATTGTTTATGCTGTGTAAAACTGACCTCAGCCTCAGCTTGGTGTCCTTTGGCAACCCAGATTTTATCCTTTGACCTTAGGTTTCCTTCTCTGTCAATTAAATATTGGCCAAGCACTCACTCTGCCCAGATATCGGGCTAAGCACTGCAAAGTCATGGTTAGAATTTACTTTGATAAGTACTTTATTGAAGTAAAATATATGTACAGTAGCTAATGGTCTTTAAAAAAAAAAAAAAACTAATGCTTAATGATTAGAAAATTTTCTGCTAACCCAACATTAGGCATTTCATGTGAGATGCTGACATGAAAATGTATGTGTATTAACATATTGACTATGTGCCGTGTGAGCATGCAGGCTATGCTGTGTGTAGCTATTTTGCATTCATATCCTTGTATGCCAGTCTAGATGTTTAGAACATGTCACCGAGGCCAACTCAGTTGTGCTGTCACCAGCCACCCCACCAGATTGCTGTCAGCTAAAGCTTTGTGGGATCATCTCTTAATTCTTTATTCCACCCTCTTCCCCTTTTTGCCACCAGAAATGGGGATCCTCACAGATTTAATTTAATCAATACTGTGTTTCCCCTTCCCCATCCCAGTATTTTGTGTTAGGCCCTTTATCAGGAAATCCATATCACATCTGTTTTGCAAAATAAATATTATAATAATGTTATTATTATACTTTTTTGACATGGTAACATCCTATTAGCTTACTTTTCCATACAGCAAATCCAGCCTGACATTCACCCTTAATGGTCTCAGGATAAATGGTTATAAGCTTAAACAGCCACAGAGACAACTGTCAAACGTTGTCAGCCGGAACCAATGAAAGAGAAAAATATGGCATCTGAAAAGCAACTTGCAAGATGATCTAAATATTTTATTTGCTTTTTGGAGAACGCTCACCAGATCTGCCCCTTCACCACTAATCTTTGAGCAGCCTGATGATTTACAGGGAATCTTATTTGGCTTTTATATAGGGAGTAAGAGATGAATGATTGCTTCCAAAGTGTGACTGTTTAGCAAGATATTAATGGGCATGGTGGCTAACCTTTTCACATTTTTCCTGCAGAAGCTTTGCAGTGCTTTGCGGAATCATTTATCCTTAGCAGTTGTAAGGTAGCCTATTTTCAAAGAAACCTAGAGTAACAATGTAGCTATTTCTGTGTAACAAACTACCCCCAAACTCTGAGACAT
This sequence comes from Trichechus manatus latirostris, assembly GCF_000243295.1. Lineage (NCBI taxonomy): Eukaryota > Metazoa > Chordata > Mammalia > Sirenia > Trichechidae > Trichechus > Trichechus manatus. Next base: position 1,158,645 of record NW_004444124.1, on the reverse strand, counting down.
AAAACAATGATTTTATTATGCTCATGCATCCTGGGTGTTGGAAATCCAGGCAGAGCAGCAGAGATGCCTGCCCTCTGTTCCACTATGTCTGGGGTCTTATCCAGGAAGACTCAAAATAAGGAGACTCCAGGGCTTGAGCTGCAGTGAGGTACCTTTGCTCTTACGTCTGGCCGTTGATACTGGCTGTCAGCTGGGACATCACCTGGGGTTTTGACTGAAATACCAACACATAGTCTCTCCTTGGGGCCTGGTCGTCCTCACTACAGTGGCCTATAGTTATTGTTGTTGTTCGCTGCCGTCAGGTGACCCCGTCTCATGGCGACTCCAAGCACGATGGAATGAAACGCTTCCTGGTCCTGCACCATCCCCGTGATCTATTGTGAATCAGACAATGTTCCATTGTGATCCATAGGGTTTTCATTGGCTGATTTTCAGAAGTAAATCACCAGGCCTTATTTCCTAGTCTTAGTCTGGAAGCCATGCTGAAACTTGTTCAGCATCAGCAATAGGCAAGCCTCCACTGCCAGATGGGTAGTGGCTGCACGTGAGGTACACTGTCCAAGAATCAAACTGAGGTCTCCCACGTGGAAGGCGAGAATTCTACCACTGAACCACCCATGCCTTTGATCTATTGTTAGACCCCTTATATGGTGGCTAATGGCTTCAATAGCAAGTGTAACAGTGAGCACACAGTGGAAGCCATACCGTTTTTATGACCTATCCTTGGGAATCACACAGCATCACTTCTGCTACTCTCTTATTTGTGAGAACAGTCACAAAATCCCACCCACTTTCAAGGGGAAAGGGCATAGACCCGGCCTGTCAAATGGGAGGATCATCAAGGTCATTGTAAGAAGAGCATGTAGGATGGAAGATAGCATGGCAGCCATCTTTGGAATGGTGCCGTGCCCTTTGGGATGGTGCCATGTTCCATGGGGAGATTTCTGTAGGAAATAAGCAAGGTATGTTTATAGGAATGTAACTGCCCTTTAGTTTTTCTTGCACTTGCTAAGGTCATTTATGCTAGGCCTGGTGCCTGAATGGTAAACCTGTTACGTTGTTAAGTGCCATCGAGTCTGTTCCAACTCATAGCGACCCTGTAGGACACAGTAGAACTGCCCCATTGGGATTCCAAGGAGCAGCTGGTGGATTTGAACTGCTGACCTTTTGGTTAGCAGCCAAGCTCTTAGCCACTACACCACCAGGGCTCCTGGTAGACCTGAGTGGTAAGTTAACAATGGATAACCAATATCAGCCTTTTCTAGCTACTTGAAAATTAAAATTTAACAAAAAACCTCTGTCAGTCTGAATCAATTATGTTTTTACCCGTTAGAGCTAGCCTAGCTGTTTTTCCTTGAATAACAGTGATGTTACAATGATTAGAACATATGGGAAAAAAACAGATTCTTTCATATAAAAATTGCTTAAAATTTGACTCAGTACTCTGATAAAACAAGAAGTTTTTAAATAATTCAGTTCCTTGAATAAATTTTTCATTTTCCTGATCTATTTAGCCATGAAAAAGAAAATCAAATAAAAGGCTGTGTGTGTGTGTGTGTGTGTGTGTGTGCGTGCACACGGACAGCATATATCTCAATTTAGATGTCTGAGAGTGTTTCTCTTCATATTGTCAAGGAGACTGCCATTGTGTAGTGTTTATGATTTCTCATTTAACAGAAGAGTGCGATGTGCAATGCCATGTAAGTGTTTATGCTTTTAATTTCTTGTTTCAATTGTATTTTTTCCCTCTCAAGCTATTTCTTTGCTTTATTCTCATAAAAATTAAGGTGAAGACATTGTGCTTAACGAAAAGCTGGGTGGCCACATCACCTTTGTTTGCCCTGAGCCTTTCCTGTGAGCTTTGTTTGCTGCTCAGATCCCAGAATGACCTTAAAATCTCCTAGATACCAGAACATAATTCTAACTCACAAAAAAAGACCAGATTTACTGGCCTAAAGGAGACTGGAGAAACCCTGAGAGTATGGCCCCCAGACACCCTTTTGGCTCAGTGGTGAAGTTATCTCCGCGGTTCACCGTTCAGCTTGGGAGTGGACAGCCCCGTAAAACCAAATGGGACTAATGAGGTACAGCAGTCCAGTGACAAGGGCCGGAAGGCAGAAGGGGACAAGGAAGCTGGTGATAGGGAACCCAAGGTTGAGTAAGGATATTGTTGATGTGTTGTGAGATTGTTAACCATTGTCATAGGGCAACATGTGTAGTAACTATTAAATGAGAAACTATTTTGTTCTGTAAGCCTTCATCTTAAGTGAGAATAGCAGCACAACTGAAAGAGCGTAGTCAGTGTCACTGAACTGTGCATGTAGAAATTTTTGAAATGGTGTATCTTTGGCTATGTGTATTTTCACCAAAAAAAAAACGTTGCAAAGTTAGAGGGTTGACATGTTGTGGGGTTGTTAACCAATGTCATAAAACAATATGTGTACTACTGTTTCATGAGAAACTATTTGTTCTGTAAGCCTTCACCTGAAGCACAATAAAAAAAAAAAAAAAAATCTCCTAGATACCATACCAAAGTGATCTTAGAACTGTGCTAGAAATCAGTCTTGTTTTGTGGGAAATCACACAGCACTTGGAGTAGTACCACAGGCACCAAGTCTGGGACCCATGGACAGTTGTACTGTGACTCCCAGCCCTACCTCTCCCTCCCAGGGGAACATCTGTTCTCCACAGGTCTGTGACATGCCCACTGGGACCATAAAGTGATGACAATATTTGAAACCTAGGGAAAAGCAAAGCTACCGATTATTGAACACTTCCTATGAGCTGTGTACTGAGTGGTAACTACATGATTTTATTTGGTCTTCACAATAATCCTTTGATGTAGCTTTTATTATCCCAGTTTTACAGATGAGGAAATTGAGATTCTGGGAGGATGAGCAACCTGTAGAAGGTCACACTGTATGCGGGTAATGGAGCCAGGAACTTCAACTGCTTTCAATGGTTTGTAGAGATTAAATTGGAGGCAGTTCTTACTTTTTTGGAAAAATAAACCTAATAGGAAACTCAGAAGCTATAAAAGAAAAGAGTGATGAATTTAGCCACATAAAAACTGGGAGCTTCTGCTCAACAAAATACATCTCCAAAATGAGTCAAGAACATAAAACAAGCTGGAGGTGAGGTGAAGGAGAAATAATTGTCATGCCGTGATACAAGACTAATTTTCTTAATCTAACAAAGTGCTCTATTGGTCCATGAGAATGAGAAATACAGACTGCTGCAGACATAGGAGAAGGTGCTCAGGCTCACTCATGAGTAGAGTGAGCAAACTGATAACCATGAGTTACCGGTTTTCAGCTGTCAGATTGACAAAGATGTAAAAAGTTGAGAATATTCAGCACTATCCAATGTGTGGTACTATCCATCTACCTTATTTGTGGAAGTGCAGATTGATATATCTCTTTTGGAAGGCAGTTTCACCATAAATATGAAAATTGAAAATACATGACTCTTTGACTCAGAATTTATTTATTTCACAGGTATCTTAATACAGTATTCAAACATGTGTAACAATATGTTCATTGCAGTGTTGCATAAAATGCCAAAAACTGTTTGTCAATAGAAGACTCATTAAATAACTTACGAAGTGTCCATAGGGTGGAATATTAGTAACCTTTATAAAGAATTACATCCACCAATAAGAAAAGATGGCCAAGATATATTGAAAGAACCAAGTTGTATAAATAACATTGTATAGATTAAAACTTCATTTTCTGTTTGTGTAAACATATAAATTTTTTTGCACGTAGAAAATATCTAAAAAGATACAAAGGAAATGGTTAACAGTTAAGATCTCTGCTACAGGGGACTGGAATTTGGGGAGTATCTTCTACTGTTAAGTTCACATTCCCTTCTGTACAATTTAAGGTTTTTACTGGGAGCATATATTATTTTTACAATAAAACACTTACTTTTGAAAAATGTGGAGGACATTCATTTATTAGGGGCCCTTTTGCAGGAAGTGGCCTGTTTGTAAATGGATCATCTTGAGTTGACAGAGTTTACCCAACCATGGAAAACATATCGAGACTTTAATAAGCAATAACAGTAATAAAAATGTCAGCAAAACCAACTAGAATCTTTGGGGAATGAGACTCTCTGACTAGATGAATTTTTCAGCATAGCAGAAATAGGAAAAACATATTTTTTGGAGGATACTTATAAAAACGTTATCCAATTCTATGTACTTTACAAATTGAAATTTAGAAAATACCAATCAGCTCAAAGAACAAAATTAAAATCTCATACAGCCTTTATTTTTAATGGACAGTAAATTTATACACAGATAACAATTATAAGAGCATGTCTAAGCAAAGAGAGTAAATTGATGACTGGATTGATGATAGATTGGAATAAACATTAAAAAGCTTTTTTTGAATTGAGTTATGTGAAAGGAAACCTACTGCTAGATGGAAAGTTGGAGGGAGTATGAGAGAGTCTGAGAAAAGAAGTAAAACAATCCTTTGAAAAGTACTCAAGTCTCCAGCCCAGATAGGTTTACAGCACTCACCGACAAGACAAGAATCCTAAACCATCATTGCGTGAAAAGTTTAGAGGTGAAAAGACTTCTACCTCCTTTATTTTACAAAAGAGAAATTGGGGCCCAGTTTTATTCATTAACTTCGTTTAAAAATATTTACCAAGCACCCAATACAGTAAATACTCTTGCCACTTCTAATGCCGACAATGTAAGAACATCTTCCTAGGGCATTGCTCATTATTCATTTGAGAAATAGGTACAGCTTTCAATAAACAAAATCATGCAGTAAAACGAGGATTGATGACTCCCCTTTGAAGTGACTCCAGGTCATTATTTTAATACTGTGTTCACACAGAACCTATTTTACATTCATTTGCAGACTTCAGATATCTAATTTCAGGGTGAAGTTTAGCTGAGTGACATTCGCGCCCTCTGAACTGTCTCTGTTTTGGTGTGAAGTGAAAGGTCTGAAAATAGTAATATTAAGCTAAATTCTCAACTTAAAAACAACGCTTTTTTTTTTTTTTAATTAAAAAAGCATTCAATATAATTTGAATCTTAACAACAGATTTGTATCATGTTCTTTAGTTAGAGCTCTGGATGTAGAAAACTGGCTTTGAGGGAATCTGGATTAAAGTTGAAAGCAGAATTTAAAGCTAGATAATAATGCCTGATTCACTCTAGCCATGATGTCTGGGGACAAGTGCTCAGCTCATGAAGAAAGGATAGAACACCATAGCTGAGAGTACTTATTTTGGAAATACCTTATTTACAAAGAAGTTTCAGGAGCTTAGGAAATCCTTCAGAAACGAGGGGCCTTGCAAAGGTTTCCTCAGCGGTCCTGTGGGTGAAGTGATTGTAGTGGGCTAAATGATGTCCCCGAAAAGATATGTCCATGTTCTAATCCTGGGATTCTGTGAATATTACCTTATATGGCAAAATAATGAATATTACCTTATAGAGTGAAACCTGTGAGAGTCCAGACTGGCTGGGACTGCCTTGTTTTTCAGGGTCTTGCAAGTTTTCTGCCTTTGACAGAGTGCAATCTTACCCTTTTCCTTCACTCTCTATTAGTGGAAAATATTTGAATTTTCCTTCTCTGACAGGTTTCTGCCTTACAGTGTCCAGCTTTCGCAGGTTTTACTGTATAAGCAAAGGTGTGATTAAGCTAAGGATTTTGAGAGGAGGCATTTATCCTGGATTATCTGTGTGGGCCCTACATGCAGTCACATACAGGCAGTCCCCGGATTACCAACAAGTTCCATTCCTAAATCTGTCTTTAAGTCGAATTTGTGCATAAGTCAGAAGGTACGGTTCATATCCACAGTCAATTAGCCAAGTGTTTGTCTTAGTACATAGTGTATAGTATACCTTCCTGTGCATAAAAAACACTAAAGATACATTAAAACATCTTTAACATAATAATACAGTAATAATTATAATAATGTTTTAATGCGAGTTGCAAAGTAGTAACCGTTTGTTACCACGAACCATTGTATGCACCTCAAATTTTTAATATAATAAGCTGTACGGAGGTTAGTTCATAACTGCAGGTTGTACGTAAATCAGCCGTTCGTAATCCAGGGACTGCCTGTATATCTTTATAAGAGAGAAGCAAAGGGAGTTTGGAGTCAGACCCATACAGAGGAGGCCGTGTGAAGGAGGAGCAGAGAAAGATGTAGCCATAAGCCAAGGAATGTCTGGAGCCACAAGAAGTTGGAAGAGGCAAGGAAAGATTCTTCCCTGGAGCCTCTGGAGGGAGCACAGCCCTGCTGACACCCTGATTCTGGACTTCTGGCCCCCAGAACTGTGAGACAACAAATTTCTGTTGTTTTGAGCCACAGAGGTTTTGGTAATTTGTTAAGGCAGCCGTAAGAAACTAATACAGGTGGTCCTTGATTCTGACACTGTCCTAAGTCGGTTCTGATGTAAATCGAATACCTTATTTTTTTTTTTAAGTTTTCATTATTATTGCTTTTAATTATTCGTATCTTTATAAATCTGATCTTTATTTATCTTTGACGGTTGGAAACATTACATCTGAGAGTGATAACATCAGCAAATTATGCACTGCACAGTTTATATAGTACGTAGTACTAATGATAAGATATATTAAAAAGAAAAAAAAAAAAAACCAGACGGTCATATCTGCGGTTCATTGTAACTCAAATACATTGTAATTCGGGGACTCCCTGTACAGTGAATTGTTAGGATCAGGATCCTCAATCAATGGACCTCCATACTAAATGGAATTTGGACTGTTCTTAAGCAGGGCTCCCAGGCCATTAGGAGCCTCAGATCCCATCTACCAGGTTCCTAGGACTGGGCCCACGGGTTGTGGAACCACTTGATAAGGGTATCAGTCAGGATTGGCCAGCCTTTTGTTGCAGTAATAAATAACAGAACCGTGGCTTAACTCAACAAAAGTGTAGTTTTCATTGAGTTTACCTGTTGTGGGGCCCTCTCCATATCATTCAGTATTAGTTTCCTCGGCCGCCATAACAAAGTACTGTAAACTGGGTGGCTTAAAGCAACAAGAATTTCTTGTCTCACAGTTCCAGAGGCTGAATGTCTGAATTCAAGGTGTCAGCAGGGCCATGCTCTCTGAAGGCTCTAGGCAAAGATCCTTCCTTGTCTCTTCCAGCTTGTGGTGGTTCCTGGCAATCCTTGGCATTCCTTGGCTTGTAGATGCATCACTCTAGTGTCTGTCTCTGTGCTCACATGGCCATCTTCCCTCTGTGTCTTCTCCTCTATTATAAGAGCTCATTAGATTAGGACCCAGCCTACTCCAGTATGACATCATGTTAATTGATAACATCTTCAAAGACTTTATTTCCAAACAAGGTTATGTTCACAGGTACCAGAGGTAGGACTTCAAAATATCTTTTTAGGGGACACCATTCAAACCATAACACGTTCTACACAACTCACCCATTTTCAAGGGAGGAGGACATAGACCCCGTCTCTCAAACGGAAGATTGTCAAAGTCATGCTGTGTAGGCTGTACTCTCTTAGCTGCTATGGGTGTGGTGGCAGTTGAAGGGAAGGAAGGGCCTGGCACTGGTGAGTCCGTGCGCTGGCCCAGAAGTGGCACACATACCTCTGCCCACAACAACGTGGTCAGAGCCAGCTCTGTGGCCCTCCCAACTGCAAAGGGGCAGGGAAGTGAAATCCTTCCATGTACCTGGAGCCATGATACAGGGGAGCACCAAACTGTTTCCCACAGAAGTGGAGGGGTGGGGAAGAAAGGAGTAGAAATCAAAGGCACTGGCATTCCCACCCACACTGTGCTGTTTAGTATGTCACACTGGGGGGAAGGACCATGTGCCAGAGTAGGCATAATTTTATAGGGTCTTTTAGATCCTAGTGGGGCCATTTGCAAGCCCATCCCATAGCAACAGACTCTTGTGAGGCAGTATTGAATATGTGCAGTGGTTAAGTGATATGGCTGCTAACCAAAAGGTTGGTAGTTCAAATCCACCAGCCACTCCTTGGAAACCTAATGGAGCAGTTCTGCTCTGTCCTCTAGGGTCACTATGTGTCGGAATCAACTTGTCGGCAACGAGTTTGTTTTTTTTCCTCTTCAGTAAGCCTGCTACCAGGAATCACTCAGACCCCTTTAGCCCTAGTTCTTGCTCTCTTTCCGTAGCTTCCTTACTGGTCTCCCTGCCTCCATTCTCTCTGCTTTAAGTCTAACTATGCCAAGGGCTGCTTGATTCATCTTTAGAAAACTCAGCTTTGATCACATCACTCCCTCACACAGAAATTTTTGGTGATTTCTCATTATCTATAGTTTTTCTGCTCAAAGTTCCCCATGCACCAGCAGCATCAGCATCACGCAGGAGCTGGTTTGAAATGCAGAATCCCAGGCCCCATCCTAGACCTGCCGAATCAGAATCTGCATTTTAGCACGATCCCCAGGTGACTCATTGTGCAATCAAGTCTGAAAAGCACTTAGCCATAGCAGTGTTTCTCAAATCTGGCAGCATATTTGAATTATCTGGAGAGCTTTTAAAAAATTGCTCTACTAGGTTCCCAGGTCTGGAGTGTGGCCTAGAACCAAGATGTGTAACAGCTTCCAGGGACTCTAACGGACAACAGAGTCTGAGAACCCTGCCGTGCAGGAACCCAAGTGGCATTCAAGACCACCTTTACTGTGTCCCCCAAACCTTCCCGGCATTATTTTTCACTTTAACTTTATTGTACTGACCACTGGTCCTCAAACATGCTCTGTGCTTTTATAGAAAATGCAGTTTCAGCCTGTTCCCAGAAGCCAGCAGGTATTACATATGAAATACCTCTTCTGAAGCCCCTGAGTGGTACAAATGATTAATGCACTCAGCTGCTAATCCAAAGGCTGGAGGTTTGAGTCTACCCAGAGGCTCCACAGAAGAAAGGCCTGGCAATCTAATTCTGAAGAGTCAGCCATTAAAAACCCTATGGAGCACAGTTCTATGCTGACACACACCAGATCCCCTACGTAGGATAAATACTTTTCTTTATGTTTTTGTTTGAGCAAGGTTTTAATTTTCAATGAGGCTGTTAAGAGGTAAAGCAGCAGCGGTTCCTTTTTCACGTAAAAATTAAATAAGATTCAGCGTATGACAAGCCTGCTGCGAAGGGCTCAGAAGGATCTGTGGGATTTGGTGGCTGGTGGCCGGCAAATTTATGGCCTGTTGCTGACAGGTGCTGTGGGCCTGACTGGGAGGCACAGGATATTCTGACTCATCGGGATTACCTGCGCTGCATCCCTTGCAGCCCCTAGAGAGCTGGAGCCTCCTGCATTGCATCTCTCTGGAAAGCCGTTGGTCAGACCTGGGATTAGTGACATCCATCCGCCTGAGCTGCCTGTAAGCCTCCCCTCCCACAGAGCTGGCTGTGTTTGGCCTAGGGATCATGCTCGTTGCATGTCTGGAGGTGCCGGGCATGTGTCATTTTGGAAAGCTTGCAGATCAGGATTCTTATTATCTCTATATGAATGTGAATATGAGAGAATGCTTCAGGGCCTTCTTGCTGGGCCCTTCCTGAGACCAGGAACTTAATACACGGCATCAACTTTAACAGGTGCAGGATAGAGAATGCTAAAGAAATTCCAGAAACCAAAATAACAGATTCTGTATCACAAACACAGTGGTGATACCAGAGCTGACAATTTTAGTGCTGGCAATACTTTTGTTTTTCATTATCTCTGGCTTTGTCCCAAAAAGAACAATAGAAACCAAGAGGTATAAATAGTTATTAAAAGAAAAGAAATTAAATGCAGGGAGTGGCTAACTTTATGCAAACTTTAAGATAACGTTAGTAAACAAAAAAGCTAATTGAAGTTCTCAGTGTCTTCTGATCACAACGTTTTCTTAGTAAATTATTTTGTGCTTTGATGGGTTATTCACGGCATGTGGCTGAGTTGTGGTTCTGTTCATTACTCATTTTTATTAATATGTACAATAAATATTTTAAAAAAGATTTTTGTAGGGCAGTAAGTAGGTAGCAAATAGTTGGGTGACTTGTCAGATACAAAATACAGCAGTGTACGCATGTATGTTGTGTTCTCACCCTATTTTCAAATTTATACTGGCTGTTTTTTAACCTCATCTGCCTTTCTCTGGAGCCCTGGTGGCACAGTGGTTAAGCATTGGCTGCTAACCAAAAGGTTGGCAGTTCTAACCCACCAGCCACTCCTTGGAAACCCTATGGGGCAGTTCTACTCTGTCCTATAAGGTCGCTATCTGTCGGAATCAACTCGACACAACAGATTTGGTTTTTGGTTTTTAGCCTCTCTGACTTCTAGTCTATGGTTCTTGACACCCCCTTGGATTTTTGGCGTAACTTCTAAAATGTCTACAGAAACCTGGGGCTTTGAAACCCAGTGGTATCTATTATTTTTAAATGTTCCATTAAAAGTAAGCAAATGAACAATGACCACCAAATAAACCACTTTAACGTTTTTTCCCTGTTAGAAATTGTATTTTATGCTTTTTAACTGGGATACCAGAAAGTGAAAGAGTTTGAAAGAGTTCCTTTAGCAAAGTAGATACTCAACCAGATTTATAATAGCATTCTTCAATGTTGAAAAAATGAAGTAAACTTTTTATTATTTGTCAATACAGAGACAGTAACCTATGTTTTGACCAGCCTTAATTAATTGAAGTCTTCCATGAAGAGTATATTCTGATTAGTTCAATATTTTTTATTAATACAGAAAACCGTTTTAGTTTCCATTCCTATTGCTTATTTTTCTATAATGTATATGTATATGCCCTGATGGCACAGTGGTTAAGTGGTTGGCTGCTAACTGAAAGGTTGACAGTTTGAACCCACCAGTGGCTCCATAGGAGAAAGATGTGGCAGTTTGCTTCTGTAAAGATTGCAGCCTTGGAAACCCTGTGGGGCAGTTCTACTCAGTCACTGTGAGTTACAGTCGACTTGACACCAATGGGGTTGGTTTTTTTTTTTTTTTTTTTTTTTTGGTATATGTATATATCTTTCCTTGATAATTGAAATTTTTTTCTAATAGGTTATGATCACAAATGGTCCCTGATTTGGTGGAAAGGCAGTAAATATTCAATGAACTAGCGAAGGTCAATTCTTATTTTAAAACTTGAGAAGATATAGGAGTTTTGAGCTAAAGTTAGACTATCCTTAATCCATATTTAACAAGTTTTTGTTTTATATGTTTAAAAACATGCTCAATCTAACATTTTATAAAAGTGAAACAGGGCAGCAAAATAAAGCTTGCTTGAGGGCTGTGGTTACTTGGTATTTAGTTACCTACAGTTGCTGTAAGACAACTATCACAAGTGAATGACTTTAAAGAGCAGAGAATTTTCTCACAGGTCTGGAGGCTAAAAGTCCAAATCAGGGTCTCAGCTGTGTGACTTCCTTCCTTGTCAGTAGCCTCAGGCATTCCTTGGTTCCTTGGCTTATAGATGATCCTCATGTGGCATCTGTCATCCCCTGTGTGTGTTTGTCTTTTCTGGTATTTTTATAACTCATTAGTTGGCACAGTGGTTAAGCACTTGGTAGCTAACCCAGGGGTCAGCAGGTGGTTCGAGTAGGTTTTTTAGTGATTAGAAACCACTCTATTCTGATAGGACCATAGGATCCACTCTTTTCTGTTATGACCTCATTAACATAACAAAAGAAAAACACTACTTCCAAACAGGATCACATCCACAGATACAGGGGCCAGGAATTCACCATATATTTCTGGGGCACACAATTCAATCCACAACACTTGGGTTTCAGTTATTTAAGGTTTTCAGTGAACTTATGTTGGTGTTCACTTCCCTTCAATGCACTGCCAGGCCCCAAAGCATTTTGGGATAAGATGATGAGGGGTGGGTGGGAGGCCCAGACTGGGGCCCTGTGCAGGGGTCCTGGTGACTGGCAGCTCAGGAAGAGCCAGCTGGGTTTGTCTCTCCTCTGCCTCACAGTCACCACTCAGAACACCAGAAAATTTCAGATGGAGGTCCTTTGGGCGAACTCCAGGCAGACCGGTTGCCACACATACCAGCTTTTGCACTGTCGAGGAGGTCCTTCCCCTTCAACATTAAACAAGGTCTTCTCAAACTCAGAAACTTCCACAATCAAACTAGTAAAATAAATAAATAAATAAATCTGTCCAGAAACAAATTGTTTTCCTTTAAATTCTCATTTAATAAAATCCAGAGTTGTCAGAAGCAAATATAACTGTCAGGTCTTATAGATGACATGGTATGAATCCAAAGAATGATAAACCTCTGCCATCTCCTGGGATGGGAGATTTTCATACTATTTTATGATTCTGAAGTACTAAAACTTAGCTGTTGTCAAGCATCATCAGTTCAGTTCAATACATTTTGTGGTATGCTTATTATCAGATAGGTGCCAAAGACCCCTGCCCTCCTGTTGCTTAAAATCTAGTACATTGCTTTGCACAATAAGGTTCACAGCCCACCGGAGGTCTCTGGTGGGCTAATTAGTGGGTCTGTTTTTGTTGTTGTTAGGTGCTATTGAATCAGTTTCTACTCATAGCGACCCCACGAACAACAGAATGAAACACTGCCTGGTCCTGCGCCATCCTCACAATCGTTGCTATGTTTGAGCCCATTGTTGGAGCCACTGTGTCACTATATCTCATTGAGGGACTTCTCTTTTTCGCTGACCCTCTACTTTACCAAGTGTAATGACCTTTTCCAGGGATTGGTCCCTCCTGATAACATGTCCAAAGTGTGTAAGACGAAGTCTTGTCATCCTTGCTTCTAAGGAGCATTCTGGCTGTACTTCTTATAAGACAGATTTGTTTGTTCTTCTGGCAGTCCATGGTATATTCAACATTCTTCACCAACACCATAATTCAGATGCATCAATTCTTCTTTAATCTCCCTTATTCATTGTCTATTGTCCATTGTTCATATGAAACCATTGAAAATACCATGGCTTGAGTCAAGTGTACCTTAGTCCTCAAAGTTTCGTCTTTGCTTTTTAACACTTTAAAGAGGTCTTTTGCAGCAGATTTGCCTAATGCAATACGTCATTTAATTTCTTGACTGCTGCTTCCACGGGCACTGATTGTGGATCCAAGTAAAATGAAATCCTTGACAACTTCAATCTTTTCTCAGTTTATCATGATGTTGCTTATTGATCTAGTTGTGAAGATTTTTTGTTTTCTTTATGTTGAGGTGCAATCCATACTCAAGGCTGTAGTCTTTGATCTTCATCATTAAGTGCTTCAAGTCCTCTTTGCTTTCAGCAAGCAAGGTTGTGTTGTCTGCATATCACAGGTTGTTAATGAGTCTTCCTCCAATCCTGATACTACGTTCTTCTTCATGTAGTCCAGCTTCTCAGATTATTTGCTCAGCATACAAATTGAGTAAGTATGGTGAAAGGTTACAACCCTGATACACACCTTTCCTGATTATAAACCACGCAGCATCCTTTGTTGTATTGGAATGACTGCCTCTTTTTCTATGTACAGGTTCCTCATGAGCACGTTATCTATAATTTGTACTGATCCACGCCGTCGAATACCTTTGCATAGTCCATAAAACACAGGTAAACGTCTTTCTGGTATTTTCTGCTTTCAGCCAGGCTCCATCTGATAGGGTTTCCAAGGCTGTAAATCTTTAGGGAAGCCAACTGCCACATCATTCTCCCGTGGAGCAGCTGGTGAGTTCAAACTGCTGACCTTCCGGTTAGCAGCTGAGCATTTAACCACTGTGCCACCAGGGTTCTTTTGGGTCTGTTTTAGAGAGTGTAAAATATAAGGCTAGTTATGATTTTTGCAGATATCCCATTATGCTCTTAATAATAGTTGAGTTTATCCAGGTATACATTTTATACCACAACTCTGGGTATGAGAAATGTCACATTCCTTTTTTTGTCTAAATTTATTTAATCTATTTCACACCCCCTCTCCACTCTCCCACCTCGACCCCTCCCCCATACACACACACACACCAGGTTGGGTGAGGTCTTGAGAACGTTTGTGAAGGGGCATGCTCAACCTCAGACCATACTGGTCATAGCTGCTGGTGGGCTCCGTGTCCAAGCCCCAGCGTCTCTTACAGGCAGACAGCCCTCTGCTTCTGGGCAGAGATGGGCACAGGTCTTTGGCCAGGGCTCCAGAAGCTTCAATTCTTAATGTTTAGTTCAGCCAGTATCCCTGAGCTCCCCCATAGAGGTCCTGCTATCCCTAGGAGATGCAGTGCAGGCAAGGGCTGGTGATTTTCCCTTCTCCCAGGATCCTCCAAACCCCTGTTACCTTCCTGGCTCCTAATCTGCCTCCAATCCAGGAGCTTCTCCTTCAGCTCCAAACCCTTTCCTCCATCCCCTCGTTCTGGGGAACCCTCCCTTATCACCACCCTTGGGAGGGCTTTAGAAACTCAGTGCTGGATTCTCCTTCTGTGGCATAGGGATGGTCAGGTTTTTTCCTTAAAGTCATGGTGATAGAGTATGAAATACTGCACATCTGCTCCGAGGGCAGTCTTGTCAGTTCTCAGCCAGCATTCAGTTAAAAAGGCATATGTGATTCTCTGCAAATGCATTTTATCTCATTTACATGTTAGTGTTTACATATGCTAAATTTCCATCTTTCATCAATGGTTGCATCAGTGGTTCAAAATGGTTCATTGACGTCTAAAGAGAGTGAAAATAGTGTGTAGATTTTATAACCCAAATCAACATTGCAAATGGTAATAGTTAACAGGCTACTAGTGTGACTGGGAATTGCAAATCTGTAAGCATGATGATTTTTCAAAAGCCGTAAAAGAAAAAAAAAACAAATGGGAAATATGATAATGAGCATATGAAAATTTGAACTTTTCTGCACCGGGAATCCATTCAACTCTATCCACTGGTAATTGTTATCAAATTCTATTAGTTTCTTCATCTACAAATGGAGCTAATAATAGAACTCACCTCAGAGTTGTTGTGAAAAATAAATGAATCATTATATATCAAATGCTTGGAGTAGCCCATAGTGCTGTCTGTGTGATCTCATCATTATTATTACTATTACTATTCTTATTAACATAAAGTACAGTAATCTCTCCATAAGCCTATTCTCTCTAGAATGAATGTGGGAAAAAATAGTACTTTGTACAGAAGTGACAAATTCTGCCCTTAAAGGTGGGTAAGTGACCAGAATTGTACTGGTATCATTTGTGGTTGCAAAATTTGGTGCACGTTACGGTATGGCCAAGTAAAGCATGAAGTAAATAGCAAATATATTTCCAAACATGAAATTGCCATTTTTGTAAATCCAAAATAGTTAAATAAGGAATTCTTATGTTTCAACTTAACATTATACTCAGAAAAAAGGCAAGTGAACTATTGGCAAAATTCCTCTGCTAAATGGCAGCGCGGGTGGTCTCCTGATGTCGGTTGCACACTGGGAGAGGAGCAATTCCGCTCAGCGAGTGTGTGAGCAGACAGTCCCCCTCAAAGCCCACTGAAGCCACAGGGGGCAGCTCTTCACACAAGTGGGGTGGGTGGACAAAGATGTATCATCCCCCCAAGCCCAAGCTATGAAGTGATTTCCTTGTTTAGGTAATGACTGTCCCTGAGGGTGCTGCAGATTGGAGAGAGCACATTGGGATCGATATTAACAGCACCACTAGGTGACCAGCAAGGAAGGAAGCAAGGAAGGTGTTTCTGTGAAAAGAAAGAGACTGCACCCAAATGCCAGTCCACAGGGCAGTGCTAGCCAGATGCCTCCTGCCCCCCAAACCAGTGCTGAAGGAAGGAGCTATCATTGGGAGCAGGGCTCTCTGAGGACATGACTGTCCAGTGTCCTGTGCAGAGGAAGACAGTCGGCACCACACTTGCCTGTTGCACACTCTGGCTTTTGCCTGTTGAAGGGAAAGCTGCTTACCTCGATTTCTTTTCCTTAGGTTAATTTTTTATTGAGATATAATTTACATGCTATAAAATGCACCACCAGTCTTAATTGATGAGTTTGGACAGTTGTATACACTCATATAACTACCATCCAAAACAAGATATAGGTTCAGCCACAAAAAGAAATGAAGCTCTGATACATGCTATGACGTGGATGAACCTTGAAAACATTATACTGAGTGAAATAAATCAGACACAAAAGGACAAATATTGTATGATCCCAATTACATAAAATATCTAGAATAGACAAATGCATAGAGACCAAAGTTTATTTATTAGTGGTTATCAGAGGCGGGGGTGGGGGAAAGGAAAAACCAAACCCTTTGCCATTGAGTCTATTCTGACCCTTAGTGACCCTGTAGGACAGAGTAGAACTGCCCCCTAGGGTTTCCAAGGAGTAGCTGGTGGATTCGAACTGCTGACCAAAAGTTAGCAGCGAAGATCTTTTTTTTTTTTATTTTTTTTTAATTGTACTTCAGGTGAAGGCTTACAGAACAAGTAGTTTCTCATGAAACAGTAGTACACATATTGTTTTATGACATTGGTTAACAACCCCACAACATGTCAACCCTCTAACTTCTCAACCTTTTTTTTTTGGTGAAAATACACATAGCCAAAGATACACCATTTCAAAAATTTCTACATGCACAGTTCAGTGACATTGACTACGCTCTTCCAATTGAGCAGCCAAGATCTTTTATGGGAGTTATTGCTTAGGGGTACTGAGTTTCTTTTTGAAGTGATAAAAACGTTTTAGAAATAAATAGTGGTAATGGTTGTACAATGGTGAATGTAATTAATGATACTGAATTGTACACTTAAAAAGGTTAAAATGGCAAATTTTATGTTGCGTATATCCCTTAAAAAAATGAAAGATATAGAACATTTCCATCATCCCAGAAAGTTCCCTCCTACCCTTTTCCAGTCAATTCCACTCCCACTTCACCCCCTAGGCAACCACTCTGACTTCTAGCTCCACAGATTAGTTTTGCCTGTTCTTTTTTTGTTGTTGCTCAGAATATGCACAGCAGAACGTACAGCAGTTCAACAATTTCTACATGTACAGTTCAGTAACTGATTACATTCTTCAAGCTGTGCAGCCATTCTCACACTCCTTCTCTGAGTTGCTAACATAAACTCACTGTCCCCTAAGTTTCCTATCTAATCTTTCGAGTTGCTGTTGTCACTTTGATCTCATATAGATAGTTCTTAAAAGAGCACAATGCTCAAGGCAAACGTTTTTTACTAGTAAAGCTAAACTATTGTTTGGTTTAACTAGTAAAAAATGTCTGCCTTGAGCATTGTTCTCTTTTTTTTTTTACTGGTTAAGTTAAACTATTGTTTGGTTTTGGAGCCCTAGTGGTGCAGCAGTTAAGCAGCTAACCATTCAGCAGTTCGAATCCACCAGCTGCTCCTTGGAAACTATGGGGCAGTTCTACTCTGTCCTATAGGGTCGCTATGAGTCGAAATCAACTCAACAGTAACAGGTTACAGGTTTTATAGTTTGGTTTTAAGAAGACTTGAGGGGATATTTTTGGGTTAAGGTTTAACGAGTATCTCAGGGCAATAGTTTTGGGGGTTCATCCAAACTTCATGGCTCGAGAAGGTCTGGATTCTATGAGAATTTGAAATTCTATTCTGCATTTTTCCCCTTTTGATCGGTATTCTTCTATAGACTCTTCAATCAAAATGTTCAGTAACGGTATCCTGGCACAATACAGTTCTTCTGGTCTCATGGCAACGGAGGCAATTGTTCATGGAGGCAATTAGCCACACATTCGGTATCCTCCTCCTATTCCTGACTCTCCTTCCTCTGCTACTCCAGGCGTTGAGAGACCAGTTATTGTACCTTGGATGGCTGCTTAGTTTTGCCTGTTCTTCAATGGCAAGAATTATAAATGGAATTATATTTATTTGCTCGCATGTGTTTTGAAATGAGGGACAAGGTAGAAGTGTTTCCTTATGACAGTGGCAATACCAGTAGAGAGCCTCTCCATTATTTCAAGAACTTACTTAAGCAGCACATCATAGTTTGACCAGCCTTAATCTATCACAGAAATATCCCACTTTTTAACCTTGTGGGTGGGATAACAGAATGTTATCTAAAAAAAAAACCCTGAACTACAGGGCAAATGGCTTGATTTCTGAAAGTTTGCATATTTCCGTATGTTTCTCTTCACCCACAAGAGAAAGAAATCAGGAAGCATTAAAGGTCAGACTTGCTAACTACTTCCAACTCATAGCAACCCTATAACAGTACATAAACAAATGCTTTATACAACCAAAGACAATCAAAGACCAGACCAGATTAGCAATCGGCCCACTGCTCTACCCCAAGCCAGAATGTTTAACCTTCTAGCTGTTGAGTGTTTTCTGCTCATAGGCATAACATCTGGCTGATTCTGTAGGTAGTATCCAGTGAGAAATCTCTGTGATCCCTGGACCGTGCTTGATCCCCAAACCTACAATATCTAACTAAGCCCCTGAGCATTTATCCTTGTGCAAAACAATCATAACTGTGATTTAGGATATTTTATTCTAGTAGAAGTGGAGAGTAGTACTGGCAATGGCAGTAGTGGTGGTGGTGGTAGTTAACATTGCGAGGCTTACTCTCCACCTGATACTCTTTTCAGAGCTTCACTTTACATCTGCCATCTCCTGTAAGCCCCTTGGGAAACCTGCGAGGTGGGTTTGGTTGTTATCCCCATTTTACGCTTGAGGAAATGGAAACATGGAGACCTGAAGGGACTTGTCCGGGGTGGCAGAGCCATGAAGTGAAATATGCCAGTGACTCCGGGACTGTGACTGTGCGTGCTCTTGACCCCATATGTAAATGCAGAAACCAGAACCATCTCTGTCCAGAACCATGCAGATAACTTGCTGAAAGATTTCTTGGTGATTGCAGCCAAAAGTAATATCAACTTTAAAAATGGTTTTATTTTGTTATTCAATGTTTCTTCAACTTTTTAAAAAACACCAAGTAATATCAGTCCATGTGTGAGACAGATACTCTTTAAATGGTCCTTGAATGCCAAAGAAATACTGGTCTAGCATAGGAAGTTATGAGTGATTTAGCTGGGGCTAGGAAGTGGTAATAAAAAAACCAAAAAACCCAAACCCGTTGCCGTCGAGTCAACTCCGACTCATAGCGACCCAGTAATAGTGGGAGGTTTTTTCCTCCTATTGCAATTGAAGCGTCATATTCTTGTTAGAAACTTTCATCTTCTAAATTTGTCCAGCATATGGGATTTGTTTATAGTTTGAATCTAAATCTATATTTGCATTTGGATTGATTGTTTTTTTGTTTTGTTTTGTTTTTTGTTTTTGCCTAATTTTACTCTTTCTCAAGATGTGAGGGCAAAGGGAACCTGTCACTGGCTCCTTGTTGTTAGAGTATTTCTCAGGGGGCCCTACTGGGTCAATTAACTTCAGCTTATCTTGTGGTCTCCTTAGGTGTGAGCATTCACATCTATGAACCCAGGCCGTTAGCCTGAAGAGAATGGGGTGAAGCAGGCGTCAGTCATTGGAAGTACTTCAGTTTGGTTCAACAGAGATCTGTTGAGTGCCAACTCAATGAAAACTTCTATACAAACAACTCAAAGCAGGCTTGTGACAACCCCCTACCTGCCCCCTACATCCCTCCTCACTCCTCCACCTATACACCCTACCCCTAAGACCAGCATAGCAATTAACTCTAAAAACAGGGTACTAGTCCCACCTACCTTAGTGGGAACACTTCCTAATTTGCCATATGTGGCATTAAACAAGTCTTGAAGAAATTCTACATTTGAACTAAGGATTTCCATAGCCATTTATAGTGAGTCCATTAATTAGGAGTCTCCTACTCTTTGATAAAGAGAAACATGTTTAGTTCTCTAAGTGCTTGTTTACTTTGGGTGGGCCAGAGTGAGTGGGGTGGTGGGATGTGTGGAATAGGTTGGAAGACAGGGTGAGGCTAGAGGTGTGGATTGTGGACTCCAAGCTCAGCACGTGGGAGTCCCAGCAGGTAGTTCCCAAGCAGAGTGGGGAAGGAGGCTGTGTTTTGGCAGCCTTAACGACCCCATCTGCAATTGCTCCACATCTGGTTGAAGGAGGAAAGGTATTATGGGAGCATGTACTGGCTTGGAAATGTCTTCAAGGTTCTGGGTTGCGAACTACCAGTAGATCTACCATTTGGGAGAACTCTGATGTACCTGGTGAGCTGCTGAAGAACACTTCCTTTGCAATACTTCTGACTTACAAACCTGGTGATTAAGACACTTACATTTGAGAAGTATTCTTTCCTTTTATAGAAGGTTCCCTGATTTAAGAAAAAAACATTTGTTTGCAAGTCTTAAAAGCTTGCATCATTGTTTTGGGAGAAAGGTTTCTAAGACCTGAAGACAATGACATTGAGAGACCTAGAAGAAAATTGTAGTCCCAGTGTATATTCTGGAAGGGTGCATGTGTGTGCTTATGTGCATGTATGTGCACGTGCGTGTCTGTGCTCCTGTGTGTGCGCATGTGTGCGTCTCACTCGTTCTGATATATTCGAGGTCAAGGGAAGACTCTGAGTAGAACCAGGGTGGGAGAGGGGCGTTTTCAGCCATGATTTTCCTCTTTCTGCCCTTGTTAGCTGAGTGGGTTTTCAAGCAGTTGGTGAGTACTCATATTAACCAGCACTTCTCAGCTTGCCCGGGATGAGGGAACAGTCCTGTGAAATCAGTCATTCTTGCATGGGCTTTTTTTTTTTTTTTTAAATGAAGCATGGCCAGTTTTATTCAAATTCTTCAAAAATTTATACTCAATTAGTTGTTTCTAAAGTGTATGTCACACTTTACATAATGGTTTTATTGTTGCATCTTTCTTTTACTTTTTCATCTTTTTTTAAAACAGTTCATCAGTAGAAGCCAGAGTTCTGAGTTGCCCAGTTAGGAGCCTGTTACCTACTATTCTGGTTAAGTTTCTTCTTAATATTCATGGCCAACATCTGGCTTCTAAATGAAAGGCTTTTGGTCATTTCAATCACTTGCTGATAGGGTGAGAGTGCATCGTTACCCATAACCACATAACCTAATTTAGAATCAGTCTTGGCATCCAGTCTTGCATTTCTAATCAAATTCACAATCCACCTTTCAGCGTGGTCGTGTTCAGTTTATCAGCCAACATGTTAAGGCTGATACACTGATGGATGCGACAAAAAGTCTCAAATATGAAGAGACGGGCATTTTCAATGAGATCCTCAAGACAAGCCACCAAGAAGAAGTCATTCGCAAGCACTGATTCACATTCCCTCAGCTTTTTTTGAGCCTCATCAAAGTCAAAGTTAACATATAAGCATTCAACAAACTCTGTAGTTGGGTCTTTATATGTATAAGATTCCTGTTGAATAACCTTGACTAGGTCTTTCAGCACCTGCCAGCGTTTTCTAACATCTTTGTTATGACTGCTGTAGTCAGATAGCGGAGAATATGTGGACACATAGTCTGAATTGCATTAAGATACTGTGGCTGGTAAAGGAAGAGATCAATAATGTTATCGCAGCCTTTGGCGTGGTTGAAGAAAACAGAGACCAGTGAAACAACCATGTTCGCTGCTGAAGAGACTGGAGTGGAGAACTCACAGAATTATTTATTATCTACAGTCTCTTTTAAGTGTGTAAGGTCTTCCATGGCTGCATCCCAATTCTGCATTAAGATTTCAGACACCAGTTTTCCCCAAAGTGAACTCAAAGCATTTCTGTCCGTTGCTGGAACCAGCACTCTAAAAAAGTAAAGATATTCTGCTGCTCCTGAGTAATTCCCGCATTCATATTGGAATTTTGCATACCTGTAGAGAGTATCTAAATATTCCTGCCTAAAACCATGCTTGTCTGTCAGGTAGTCAAATAACATCCAACCATCCCTGGTTGACCGCATTTGCCTTGTAGTTTCTGGATCTTCAAACATCTTCATCATTGGTTCTGTTTCTGCTGAAGTTGTTTCAGTTGTGCAACAACTGTGGTTCTTTTTTCTCTTAAAGCATGAGGAATATCATCAGAATAAAGGTTTTTGTATACATCCATAGCAAAGTCTACCACGCTGGTATCACTAAGAAGATCCAATTTCCCTTGTAGTAATTCTTTTACATTATATATCTCCTTTATGGAGAGAAACTGAAGCAGCGGAAAGACTAGATGCCCATCCAAAAAGTGCGTGATTCGAGTAGTCAAGTCATACTCTGCCATCTTGCCAAGGAAGAGGTTGCATGGGCTTTTAAGGCTACTTGTGCAGACATGCATAGATCACTCATGTGGTCTGTTTTCATTTAAAATCCTTGGTCACTACTGGTCAGCCTTTACTCCTTAGAAGAGTAGTTGTCCCTGATGAGGCAGCCCTCCTCCTAGCAGTTTTCCAATCTTAGATATCCAATCTTTTCCAATCTGTAGAGCACATAGAAAGGCATTGTGGCTTTCAGAGTGTCCCAGTTTAATTATATTTATGTTTTACACCATCAGCAACCTCATATGTGATATATGCAGATGGACTCTGCTTCATTATTTTAGCTCGAAGATGCCGTGTGGTCAAAGCCCTGTTCCCTCCCTTGCTTAGAAGATGATCCTCTGCAGATCACTGATGGGATGAGACTATTGAAGATCCCAGGCAAAGTCAATAACATTTCTAAGTGTGGCCCTTTATATGGTGAACTCCAAAGTAAACTAGATCTTCTGCTTCAGGCCAAGATGAAGTAACAGGGACTGGATTAACCTTCCCACTTGAAACAACCAAAAAACTAGGCAAAATATATGAAACAATGGTTGTGAGACATTGGACATAAGGTAGCACAGGACAGTGATCCCTGAGAGAAGGGGAACACACGAGACAGGCCCTACAGTCACCAGCCCCTGCCTGAAGAGGGCTCCCGGTCTCAGCACAGGGTGGGCCAGCCCCACTGGAACAGGAGTCTCCAGGTGAAGGAAACAAAGGCCCAGGCAGCTAGAATCCGTGGGGCAGAGTCCCATAGAGGTGACAACTGCCCAGTGAAACCCTCTGGAGACCTGCAGAGGGCCCCCTCCTGTCTTCCACTGTTAGCAGATGCATGCAAGGTAACTACCAGAGGCCGAGGGGAGAACCACCAGAAAGGAACAGACAGAACAATCTCTGAGCCCATTTGGGCTGGTAAGTATTTCCTGTTCCCACTAGGCAAAGTAAGAAAACCTTGGGTACAGTTCTCAGAAGGGTGTTGTCTCAGTGAAGGGAAAAATAGCCCTAGACTAAGGGCTGCTCTCATCCTGCTTAAAAAGCTTGAAAAGCAGGGCTCTTTGGAGAAATGGCTGACTCCAGTGCTGGGACAGAGAAGATACAAGATGAGCCAGGAGCATCTTATAGCACCAGAAAGGAAGGAAGTGCTCAAAAAACAAAGAAACAAACAAAACCCATATTGATGGGGGTATGCCAGAGAGGCCCAGGGCCAACTGAAAGAGCTTCCAATGGCTAGAGCTGGAAGAGTTCGAGCAACAAAATAAATGAAATAGTATTGGATTATAACCCAAGGTATAAAGCAAATATCTATGAATACATACTGATAGAAACAAATGATTAAATAAATAAATAAATAGATGAGAAGGGACAAATCTCCCTACAGAAGAATCCCAAGTAATTTATGTAAATACTCTGCCCTCAAGGAAGGGAAGCATAACTCCCTACTCCTAATTGTGGACTGCCATGGTGACGTCCTTCAAAAAGCACAGTATGGAAAGGTGGAAAAAGATAACCCTGCAGTGGAGAAACCTGACAGACATACCTCAGCCAGGTGATCAAGGTCAACACCAACAGAGATTAAGTCACAATCGTCAAGGTCATGCACCCTCAATATGATAGGGTGAAAATGGCACTTTACCTCTGGGATCTTCCTCCCAAAACCCATAATCCCAGTGTAATCATGGGAAAAACATGAGACAAATCCCAGCTGAGGGATATCCTACAATACACCTGAGCAGTACTCCTCACAATCGTCAAGGTCATCAAAACCAAGGGCAGACTGAGGAACTGCCACAGCCAGGAGGAGCCTGAGGAGACATGATGACTAAATGAAATGTGTCCTGGATGAATGCTGGAACAGAAAAGGGACATCAGGTAACAACCAAAGACATCTGAATAAAGTATTGACTTTAGTTAATAGTAATGTACCAATATTGTTTCATTAACTGGGACAAATGTACCAGCCTAGGATAATGTAAGATGGTACTAATAGGGGAAACTGCATGGTATATAGGGACTCCCTTTGCAATTTTTCTGTAAGTCTAAAACTGTTTTAATATAGGAAGTTTATTAAAAATTAATTATATAAAATTATGATTAAAAAACATATTAAAAACAAAGATAACAAACACTCAGAATTTAAACAACAACAACCAAAAAAAAAAATCCACTTCAGCAGGTTGTTTGAATGTTGACAAGGCGCTTGAATAAACGACCGGCCCAGGGGCTGCTGTCTCTTCCCTCCTCCCCACCTTCCTTTTTCTCCTTCTCATCCTCCCTATGACAGCCACCCTCACGTTGCAGGTGATGTTGGTGGCCCCACAGAGTTCAAACTGTAATAAATTTAGGTCAAACACTTGAATTATTTAATTACAAAAATAAATCAAGTCAGCCAATGCTTTAAACTTGAGCTATACCTGGAGATCTAGAATAACTCTCTCATGGACACTTCTGGTTTCTGAGCACAGCTTGGAGGTAGCATGCCCATGAGGAGGGAGTGACAGCTGGGGAGATGGCTGCTGCATCATCAGCAAGTAAGTGGGCCACACCAGCTGCCACCACCCCACCCACCCCCTGTGCACCCCGACTGCCGCCACATGTGCTACCACCTCAGGTCACCCCTACTAGTACTATGCTGCCACCACCCCACCCCGCCGTCACCCTACTACCACCACAGCTGCCACCACGCAGCCCACCTCTGCTGTCACCCTACAACCACCGCATCTGCCACCACCTACGCTACCTCTGCTGTCACCCTACAACCACCGCATCTGCCACCACCTACCCTACCTCTGCTGTCACCCTACAACCACCGCATCTGCCACCACCTACCCTACCTCTGCTGTCACCCTACAACCACCACATCTGCCACCACCCACCCTACCTCTGCTGTCACCTTACCACCACCTTGGCCGCCACTAACTGATCACTCTACATCTTATCAAGAATTCTGAAATACATATTATTCCTATTTTTCATATGAGAACCTTGAGGCTCAGAGAAGTGAATTTACTCCCCAGTCACGCATCTAGAAAGTGGCAGAGCCAAGGTTCAGACTAAGGCATATCTAGCTTTGAAGGCCATAGTCTGCCCCTAAAGCAGCTGCCTCTCCCATAGCTCACTGCCCGTATGTCAAGTCCTGCTTTGTAACCCAGAATGGGCAGGCTGGGCTGGGGGAGACCCTGAAGTCCTTCTGCCAAATGACCGGTCCTCGCTCAGCTGTGGGGAAGAGACAGCCACATTGCCAGGTGTGCATCAAGGACTCTGCGACAATAGTGCGTAGGCCTGGAGCTCGCTGATTAGATGCACGTACCTGTACAGATACCTATGCCTACACCTAAAACAGAGCGTACGGAAGTATGCTCGTAGGACTGTTGCCATTGTGATACCTCCGTTCCAATAAACTTTCTGGAAGGTAGAGAAAGAACCAAGTTATAACCTACAACCTGCTCCCTTGCTGATCCTACCTTTGTGTCCTGTGAGAGACTGCGTACTTTCAATGGTGTTGGCAATTTGGCCTTAGTGTGGAGCTGCTGAGTTGTGATTTCCTGAGTTAACTTTTACACTCTTTAACCTTACGTGGGAATGGATACATTTCCACAGGTAAGAAGGCCAAGATATATACACTGTAGGTGAGGATGCACTATGTACCAGGAGCAGCAGCATTTTCATTACAAAACATAGCGCCTCAATATCAATGTTGTATCTGAGCAAAGCAATGCAGTAAACATTTATTTAAGTTACCAAACCAGAGGAAGCCAAAGAGATTATGCAGGTGAATCAGAAGACCACTATTCATTTTAGCAAATGTTAAAAATTTGCAAAATTCTAGGTATTATAACAGTAAAATGAAGTTTATTTTTGCTTTATTCTTTTGTGCTACATAGTCACTCACCTTATAAAGGAAAAATCAACACTTCAGAAAATAAATTTAATTAACCTATAACCTGTTTTTCAGTGTAAATGACACCCTTACACATGTGTGACATATATGCATGTTTATCAAATGTGCACACATAGAAATCAGCATTTTGGATTGCCTTACCCTTCCTGGGATGCGCATGGGAGCAGATCTTGCGTGGGAGGGAGGATTTTCAGGGTGGAAAGACCACTGTGCAGCACAGTGACCTCGTCCTTGTGTTGGACCCACCATTGCAGAGGTAGGAGTGGTGCTTTAGCCCCAGGGACCAAGGGTAACTGTCTCCAGCGCACGCTCATGCGCCACCTGTCCAGCAGAGAGGCCAACCCAGAGATCGGTGTGGAAGAACATATTTTTTTCTTACACTGCCTTGTGTTTGAAAGCCGTGCAATTTAGTCCATATGTTTAAATCTTTGCTTGGCTGATTGCCTTATGCAGTTGAGACGTACAGTACAACAAAATAAAAATAAAAAAATCTGTTTGTGAGCAAACTTGAATGAGAGAAAATGCTGCAGTTCTGTGTCGAGAGCATATGTGAGCATAAAGATCCCATTGTCTGTGTGTGTGTCTGAGCTGTGCTTTCTGAGTGCCATTTATAAAATATTTATCATAGTTTTACTGATCTGGGTTCATGTGGAGCCTTTGTTACTGAAAAGGAGCCAGAGCACTTTGCTAATTTAGGAGGCTGTTATCAGGATCCCAGAGTGCAAACCAAGGCAGACCACTATGACAGCACCCAGGGGAGAAAATGACAGGCCCATTAATATTAGCAACAAAATGCAGCTGCCTCTGGGTTGAATCAGCCTTACTCCAGTGACCTCACTAAAGGAACGGGATCTAGAAGGACCATCTGTGGGATCTGTCCTGCAGGGAAACTTTGCTATTCCAGCATTTGGGGCCATCGGGTGAGGGAGGTGGATGTGCTGGCAGAGTCAATAAATGTGGCTACAGCTGGTCTCCTTCTTGTTTCTCTTGCTGCACCTCCTAAATGCCCACTGTAGCCTGAAACCCAAAAGAAAACTAACAACAACAACAAAAAAGAATCTTTTGAAGGATGCCTTGTTAAGAAGAATCATAAACGTTAAGAGGGAGAAAACCAAAAAAAAAAAATTTTAAAAAGTCATGAAGACTTTTGTGAGCATCAGCTGGATGTCTGTAACTACCGTGGGTCCTGAGGGAGATGCTGGGGAAACATAGGCTCCTAAGGAGCCGACTTGAGACAAACAGATGAGAATAAAAATAGTTAACATGTATTGTGCATTTTCCATGAGCCAGGCGCTGTTCTAAGTCTTTCAGTGCGTAAATCCCATTTAATCTGTACAAACCTCTATTATTAGCCTCATTTTACCTTTGGGGAAACTGAGGTTTAAAGAGGTTAAATATCTTGCCCAAAGTCATACAGCTAGTAATTCGGAGCTCAAACTTCACCAGAGTCTGATGATAGAACCTACACATTTTAAAATTTTCAACAGATGATTTATTATATTTCACTTGTATTCTTAACCACTTCTTCCCCTTCCCAATTATTTTTTAAGTGTGCACTTCAATGGCTTTTTGTATATTCATAGAGTTGTGCATCCATCACCACAATCAATTTTAGAACATTTCATTATCCCCAAAAGATACTCTGTAGCCCTTAGTCATCACCCCCTAATCCTTAAGTAACCACTAATCTACTTTCTGTCTCTATAGATCTGCCTATTCTGGACATTTCATACAAATGGGATCATACAATTTGTGGTCCTTTGTGACTGGCTTCTTTCACACATCATAATATTTTCAAGGTTCAGCCCTGTTGTTGTAGCATGTATCAGAATTTCATTTCTCTTTATGTGAATAAAAAATATCCCATTGTATGCACCACATTTTGTTTATTCATTTATATGTTGTTGGACAATTGGATGTTTCTACCTTTTGGCTTTTATGAATCATGCTGCTATGAACATGCATGTAAAAGGTTTTTGTGTGGACATATGTTTTCATTTCTCCTGAGTATATACCTAGAAGTAGAATTGCTGGATCATAAGGTAACTCTATGGATAACCATTTGAAGAACTATTAAAGTATTTTCCAAAGCAACTTCACCATTTTACATTCCCACCAGCAGTGTATGAGGGTACCAGTTTCTGTACATCCTCTTCAACACTTGTTATTGTCTTGTCTTTGTATTATAGCCATTCTAGTGGGTGCTGAGTGGTATCTTATTCTGGTTTTGATTTGAATCTCTCTGATGAGTGATAACGTTGAACATTTCTTTATGTGCTAATTTCCCCACCTATCCTTTTGAAGCTACCCCGGAAATCATATAATTTCATCCGTAAATACTCATGTGTGTACCTGTAAAAGAAAAAAATATCTTTCAAAAAGCATAACCACAATATTATTATCACCACTTAAAAAATTCTAAAGTTTTCAAATATACAGTGTCCAGATTTTCCTGTTTTCCTTATTTGTTTCGTACTTTTATTTTTAATAGTTCATTGAATCCAGATCCAAACAATGGCCGTACTTGCATTTGGTTAACAGTCTCTTAAGTCTCTTTTAATCTGTTTCCTCTCTTCCCCCTTTTTTTTTTAAATTTGTTGTTGTTGTTGAAGAAACTGGGCTGTTTGTCCTGTATAGTTTCCTACATCCTGAAGTTTGCCAGTTGCATACCCCAGTGTTATTTCACATGCTTTCTGTCCTCTGTATCTCCTGCAAACTGGCAGTTCAATCTGAAGGCTTTGATCAGACTTAAGCTTGATGATGATGATTTTATTTATCTATTTATCTATTATTTATCTATTTCGGTGAAACTACTTCATGGGTAGTGTTCTAAACTTCATATGCCTCTCTTTTTGCGATATTAAGATTTATCAGTAGATTCAGGTGTTATCACTTAGTGTATCTGCTGTACACTTCCCCATCAGCTTTTTCCCCACTGGTTTTGGCAGCCATTGGTGAGCATCACGTCGGTCCAGTGTCCATCAGGGGTGCTTGCCCCTCTGTCACTCTAGTCAGACGCCTCCTGAGGATGCAGCAGTACCATTGTATTACAAAGGCACAAGCATGAGGAGGTGTCAATAATTGAGGGGAAATTTTTATTTTTTGTATTAATTGTGTGAAAATTTACTTAACTCTCCCCTGTGAGGATGAAATTTTTATGAGGGCAAGAGCACAGTCCGTCTTGTTCACCACTCGATCCCCAGTGCCCCGTGGGAGGAGCTTACTAACTGTGTGTTCTGTAAGTGAGAGCACATACCCTCATCTGAAGATCTCCTGTGGTGACAGAGTCGGCCACGTTTTTGCTGAGAGGTTTTAAGTGACTTCCCTGGCTTCAGATGATGCCACTGTTGAACAGTAAGCCAGGTGAGACAGGCTATAACTTGTGGATATACACGGGGGACTTTTGGAACAGCAAGTTGAAAGGTGATAATTTAGAATGCAAGCTGCATTTTTTTTTTCTTTTTAACCAAAACATCTTTTATCAATTGAATCAGAACATGCATGATCTATCTTTTCTAAGTCGCAGCCCCACAGCTCCTCTACTAACTGAGTAGTAGTTCAGGGGAGGTTGGCCCTATTCCTGTGGAGCATGTGAAATCTGACTCTTAGCCCAAGGCAACGTGCCCCGTTATTTTGGATTTGAAAATAAAATGTTTTTATTAAATTCTGTTTTATTAAATTCAGGGTAGGTGTGTTGCAAAAACAGGGAGATTTTGTCTAGAATATTCCTGTAAACACTGAATCTTTGGTTCTTTTAAACCAATATGTGTCTCACTAGCCCTTCTGGGGAAGATTACTGAGTGCTTCTGATCCCACTTTTAGCCTTTCTGTTTGTACTTGTGCACAGCACGTCATAATTTGCATCATTGTTAGGATCAGAGATGTGTCTCCAACCCCCAACATACTGATTGATTCACTTCTACTTATCTGAAGAATAACGCTGCTTGTGGCTGAGAGAAAGTACTTAGATGCTGACATGGGATTTTGAAAGCAGAAGACCTTTTTTTTTTCCTGGAAAATCGAGACAAAGCAGTTGTGAGGCTGTAACCAGTGCCCTTGTGTGTAAACATTCTCTTAGGCTGTGCAAAGGGAGAGCGTTATGTGGACCTTAGACTGTGGAGCACGTGGCCAGCCAAGAGCGTGTGGTTGTCACTGGTTTGTCATTGATGTGGCACTGAGAGAGAGAGTGGATGTCTTTCCAAGAAGAGGTAATTCCAAGGTCAGGTTCTACAGCATCATCCACCCATCAAAAAACTTGAAGTTGGTTTTCTATTTTCCAGTCCATTCAGAATAATCTTGTAAAGCACAGTGTGTTTACTTTTACATGAGACAGCTCCTAAATGTGGCCTCCTTTTAGTGTGATGGAAGCCTGTGGTGGCCTCTCTGTGTTATACCACAGAAATTGTTATATCCACAATGTAAATTTGTCCTCTGGAATTCTGAGGGTCACTTTTGAAACTTGACATGTGTTTTCCCATTGTAGAGTGGTGCTAAATGGTAGGTAGGTTCCCACTGAGCGTGGAGCATAGCTAGCCCACCCTGCACTCCCAGTGCACAACAGTGACATATAACTGCTGCAATATCAGTAATTATAGTAAAAGCAACTACACTAAATAAATTCAGGACTAATTTTTAAAAATATATCCTCATGTAGGCACTTAAGAAAAAGAAAATTTGGATGAAGAAATGGTTGGAGACATTTACGGGGGTTCTGAGGTGACGTCTGAGTTCTTCAGGGGTTGTCAAATTGATGTCATTGGACCTCCATCTCACTAGCATTACTCAAACACTTATGGGCCATTGTTAGAGCTTTATGGCTCTCAAGTGAAATAAACTAAATAAATACATTTTACGGAATTTAGTTGGAGATATTTCAAAAGAGAAAAGAAAAGACAGACAAATGTTAAAGAGAATCTGTCTTAATATATTGATTCAACAACATTTATTGAGTACGTGGTATATGCTAGGCACTAGAGTTGCGGTTCACAGACTGTTTGGTCTCAAGATCCCCTTTGCACTCTTAAAATTATTGAGGATCCCAGAGAGCTTTTGTTTATATTGGGATTATACCTATTGATATATATCATATTATAAATCAAAACTGGGATATTTTTAAAATATCAATTCTTTTAAACATGTCACTAATAAACCCATTATATGTTAACACAAATAACAGATTTTTCCAAAAAATAACCATAAAATTTTAATGACAGGAGTGGCACTGATTTACATTTTTGCAAATTTCTTTAATGTCTGACTTAATAGAAGACAGTTTGATTCTTATATCTGCTTCTGTATTCAGTCTATTGCTGTAAGTTATTTTGGTTGACATAGAGAAAGAAAATTCGCCTTGCCCAGATATGTAGTTGAAAAAGGGAGAAGTGACTTAATAGCACTGAGCCCTGGTGGTGCAGTGGTTAAGCACTTGGCTGCTAACCCAAAGGTCGGTGATTTGAGCCCATCAAGCTTCTCCGAGGGAGAATGATATGGCGGTCTGCTTCTGTAAAGATTTATGGCCTTGGAAACCCTATAGGGAAGCTCTGCTTTGTCCTATAGGGTCACTATGAGTCAGAATCAACTCAAAGGGAATGAGTTTTTTGGTTTTGTTCTTAATAACTCATTGAGAAAATTGTGGCTATTCTTTGATATTATACCAAAACTTGACAAGTGGTAGTTTCTTAAAGGTTAGTTACAATGTGAAATGTGAAACTATCAATGAACCTTGTGTACTTGTTACTTTAAAATCCTTTGGTCTGTCTTGCACTCTGATTAGATCTTTTCTGAATGTATGATTTTGTGATATCATGTCAGTCATTTGGAAAATATTGGTTCACTCTTATTTTCAAATGTTGACACATTTCATTATCCAAGATCAAAAAATCATATTCATTATTATTACTACCAGTCTCACCAGAAGAGTCTTAAGTATTGGAAAGTTTTTCACAATTCAGGTTTTCACTTGAAAGCTTCCATTTTATCATTGGCAGAAAATGCCATCAGTTCTTAAAGCAACAGGCTCACTTCATTCATTTTTGAGAAAATTTCTGCCAAGTACCCAAGTCTGAATAACTGCAGTGTGCCTGTGAGTAGTTCTTCCATGTAAAGATGGTGTTCCATGAATAAAGCCACTAGTTCAGCTTGTAACTTCAACGATCACACAAGTGCTTTTCCTTGAGATACCCCTCCAGCTCTGGTGTATGTCCTATTGAAGAGTGGTATTTAGATGGTAGCTAGGGTCCCTCTTACATGCAGCATAGCAGACATGCTTTATGTGTATTCCCCACTGAGTCACACAGAACATGAAAAAGACATGTACGCAAGAGTTGAGATTTAAATAAAGTTAATAATTCTTACTGCTTTTTCTAGAACATTCTTAAGTGAAATTGGGTTGCCCTTCCCCCCGCCCCAAGAAGTATGAGATGGTAAAAAAAAAAAAGTCAGTGCTGACTGGTACAGTTGAATGTCACGGCCTTAATACGTGCCGAGGCACCATCAGTATCATCCACCAGTGCTTTTGTGCCATCAGTGTAAATGTCAACACAGTGAAAAGGGCAAATAAATCTTAATATTAGTATGAAAATAATTTTGACCTTATGGAGCCCCTGAAAGGGTCTTGGGGACCCCTGGAGGCCTGAGACCCCTCTTTGACTAGATATACAGTTTGATGTGTACAAGACTTCCTTCTTCTAGAGGGAAAGACAAGTAATGAACAAGACAATGCCGAAGGTGCTGTAATGAATGTTAGTCAGGGCAATGTGACAGAGGGGCTATTTTAGGTAGGATGGTCACAAAAGGTTTCTGCAGGAGGTGACATTTAAGCTGAGATGTAGAGCGAGCAGAGTGGAGGAGCTGGCTTGGGCTCCCAGGAAAGGGCGCACTTGGACAGTTCAGGGAACAAAAAGAGACCAATGTTGCTGAGCATAGTAAGTGAGGGGGATGTGGTAAAGAAGTCAGTCAGCGAGGCAGGCACAGGCCACAGGAGGTTGGGCCTCAGAGGCTAAGGTGAGGACGCACTGGAGGGTGTAAGCAGAAGTGGAAGGTGGTGGCCACTTGGGCTGCCTCCTCAAGGGGCTGAGTCTTCATGTCCCTTCCTCCGCCTTTCTCCTCGAGGGGGCAATGGCTAGATTTAAAATTCTAACCCATGGTTATAAGTTGTGAACATAAGTGAAAAAAGTCTAAAAGATTACATACATCATGATACACGTTTCATAAAATAAAAAATCAATTATGAAAATATTATATGGATAAATAAAATGTGGCATATATGTGCAATGGAATGTTACTTAGCCATAAAGAAAAATGAAGTTCTAATATATGCTACGACATGAATGGATCTTGAAAACATTATGTTGAGTGACAGAAGGACAACTACTGTAGGATCCCACCTATATGAAATATCTGGAATCAGCAAGTGTACAGCAATCAAAGTTTGTTAGTGGTTACCAAAGACAGGGTGAGAGGGAGGGGACATCGAGCTTCTGTTTAGGGTGATGGAAAATTGGAAATGGATAATGGCGATGATTGAACAACATGATAGATATAATTAAGGTCACGAAAGTGTACACATGAAAAATGTTGAAATGGCAAATGTTTTGTTATATACATATTTACCACAATTAAAAAAATGCAAAAAAAAAATTATCATCGTGTGATATGTGTGAAAAGGAGATCAAGAGAGAATAACAAATAAAAACTCAGACTACCTTAGATAAAGGAGCCAAGAGGACGGTCTGGGGGCAGACCACACGGGTAGTCGGAGTTCTTGAGATGAGTGGTGGTCTCAGGGTGTTTGTTAGATTGCTAAGAAAAGATTGTAACCGACAGCAAGGAGACCATGCATGGGTCAGTCATTGGCGTGGATCATGAACCACGGCTGTGACTGATCCAAATGTGTGCACCTGAGGGTTCATATACAAAGAAAACTGAAGATTTTCACAAAAGAAGCAAATCTAACACCTATTTCATTTCTTCCCACTCACTTCCTACCTCGTTGTGGCCATAGTTAGGCAGCTATCATGTGTAGCATAGCGGTTAAGCACTTAGATCCTGGAGTAAGACTGCTTGGATTCAGATATTTGCCTTGTGCTGCACCAACTGTGCACCCTTGGACACTTTACTAAACCCTCCAGGCCTCAGGGTCCTCATCTGCAATATAGGCTGACAGTGGGCTCCCCCTCTGAGGGCTGTGGAGAAGATTTAGTAAGATGGTGCCTGTGAGGGGCCTGTTCTCAGTCCCACTTGCTGATTAGGGGAGCTTTCTCTTTCCTGTAAATATTCCCTTCTTCTTTCCATTTTTTCTTCTTTATTTAACTAGGGAAAACCAAGAATGAAGCAGGTTTGCTTTTTGTTTTGTTTGTGAGGAAAAGGTTGTTGAATCTGTTCTTAAGAATGTTTGAATTAAATTCTCTTTGCCTGAGGATGGTACGGTATTTTTATTTTTATATAATTGTTTGAACAAGCAGTAAGAAAACAAAATGAAATTGGGAGGCTTCATGTTTTCTTCCTAAAAAGAGGTTTCAGGGCTCGGGGCCAAAATGTGGCTTCAAATGGCTGTGAGAGGCAGCCGCAGCAGGCAGGCTCTGCTGTGCGGGCCCAGTGGTGGCAGGCATGTCCCTGAGGATGGCAGAGAGAGCCCGCGGAGCACAGCGGGCTGCCCACTGTGCAGAGACCCGTAAGAGGGGGAGTGAGCTTGGTGGGGAAGGAAGGGCTGCCAGGGGGGTTACACAGAGGCCTCATGGGTGAGCGTTTTAATCTGTGATGCATTTTTCGCTGCACACCATGGCTTCAGTCCCCTCTGACGGGTTCTGGAATCTGCCAGATAAGTCAGTTTCCAAAACTAGGACCGTTCTCCTCAGAAAAGGGTTGGCATAGGACTGGCATAAAAGAACAGATGCTGCAGCCACCAGCACCCTTGTCACTGGCCAAAGGGGAGCCCCCAAGACCTAGCACAGCACCAGGAGCAAGGGACAGATGTGCAGGAAAGGATGTGTGGACTCCTTTGCCATAGCCATTGCTTCCCTTGCGGTCACCAGAACCACGAGCATGGCAGTGCCATTGGGGCATGAGGCTCAGGATTGTCTGTGCCCACTAGAAGGTGCCCCAGGCTGGCCCACAGGCCCTTGGTGTCTGGCAGACATTGATGGTGTCTGGCAGAAGACGACACCTCATACAGCCAGCTCACCCCAATGTTAAAGCTGCCCAACCAGGTGGCCAGCTAAATGCTGAGGATGTCAGAGACCCATGGGTGCCCCATACCCCATCCTCTGTGTTGTCCCACTTGGGCTTTGCTGACCTTCCCCTAACTCTTCCACAGCAGCCCATTTGTTTTCGAGCAACACTAAATCATTGGGAAACTCTTCTTTATCTGGAGCTGAAATTGGCCTCTACAACCTGTACGCCTTTTATTTCCTTTTCTTGCGTTATTGTATTGGCTAGGACCTCCAGCATGAGGCTGGATAACTTCTTTGTTATTCATTAGTTCTCCATGGGTTATTATATTGGCCCTGTTGGAAAGGTCATTTATTTAGTCATTTGTCAAATACTGATGAATATTTACCAAGTGTCAGGTGTAGGAGTCCCCTGTGTGGTGCAAATGGTTAATGCACTCAGCTGCTAACCAAAAAATTGGAGGTCAAGTCCACCCAGAGGTGCCTTGGAAGACAGGCCTGGATCTACGTCTGAAAAGTCAGCCACTGTAAACCCTATGAAGCACAGTTCTACTCTGACACACATGGGGCTGCCATGAACTAGAATTGACTCGACAGCAACTGGCTTGGTTTGGATTTTGGTCAGGTATACATGGCACTGTGGGAAATATGAAGAAATAGGGTGATAAGCCTGCCTCTAAGAGCTTAGGATCTTGTAGGAAATGTAAGATGTCTTCCAAAATGTGAATCATACCAGGTGAAAAGTAGAGGGCAGGCCTCAGG
This sequence comes from Trichechus manatus latirostris, assembly GCF_000243295.1. NCBI lineage: Eukaryota > Metazoa > Chordata > Mammalia > Sirenia > Trichechidae > Trichechus > Trichechus manatus. Next base: position 1,122,717 of record NW_004444124.1, on the reverse strand, counting down.
GGTCAGATCCTGGGTTGGAATGCTGGATGGGGTAGAAAAGGGAAGTAGGCCGCCTTCCAGTCCCTGTTCAGAGGGCTTCTGAGAGACAGCCCTGATTGTTGCCAGTGTTGCAGGCTGGGCTACCTGCTAGCCTAGGAGGCAAGTAGGTATGGGAATCAAGGAAGGCCTGACCAGGCTAGGGAGGTGAAATTATTCTAGCAGAAAGGGCAGTTTGTGGACAACTGTACCTAAGAGAAAAAATGCTCAGCCAACACACCATCTCCCTTTTAAAGACTCCAGGACCCTTGAGAGAGTCTGATGCAGGCGGAACACCCTCCAAAACTGCCCCCTCCAAGACTTTGTGGACTGGTCAGAAATCCGGGAGAGCCCCCACGAGAGGGAAATGTGAGACTGGGAGGGGTGCAGGGCCTACGGAGGGAGAGGGCGATGAAAAAAGGAGTCAGCTTAGCATGTGCTGTGCAGCATTGTCCTCTGCTCCTTCCCTACGCTGAGCTTCAGAGCCAAGGGATGGAAAGAGGTGTCATGGAAAGATGCAGTGTTGTTTTGGGGGCCCAGAGAAGGAGCAGAGGGGCGGGGGAGGAAGAGCAGGCTTCCTGGAGGAGGTGGCGTCTGAGAGGACACTGAGAGCTGGGAAGATTTGGCTATACAGAGATGGAGGGGAGGACATTCCAGCTAAGGGCATGAGGAAGGCACAGGGAGGGGACGAAGGGCCATGTGTTGGGAACAGTGATATTGGGGCCTGGGTGGGATGGAGCAGGCTTGAAGGGGATTTGGGGGAGAAAGCTGGAAAGGAACTTTGGAGGCTGCGTGGGGCTCTAACTGCCAAGCTAAAGTGTTGAAGTGAATTCGCTAAGCAAGGAGGTGAGAGGAGAGTTTTGAGCAGGGAGGGAAATGAGACCTGAGTTTCGAGGACAGCTTTTGGGGCTATAAAAGGTTCTGAGCATGGCTTCCGCAGCCTGAGTGCCTGGGTCCAAATCCTGACCACTGGCTGCTGGAAAAGCTACCTATCCTCTCTGCGCCTCAGTTTCCGCATCCGTAAAACCGGCATAATGGTGACGCACACTTGCCAGGGCTGTTGTAAAGACCAAAGGAGCTGATCCATGTAGGGCTCTGGGAGCAATGCCTGGCCTGTGGGAAAGTGCCGTATAAGCCTTAGCTACTGTTGCGATTACCATCACCTGCAGCGGCGGTGTTATTTTAGGAGCCTTAACTGGAAGGAAAGTGGGTGAAGGTGAGGGGTGAAGTGACTCCCAGGAGCACAGCAGCCTCAGGAAAGCCCACATTAGAGGGCCAGGCATACTGCAGCCCCTCCTGCGGCGGCTCCATTGTCTCCTCTTCCTCCACCCCCACAATCAAAATGCAAATAGATTGCTCTTTTTGTCTTGGTTAACTTTTTTCATCCCCAGTTGGAATTAATCACAGCCCGGAACCCCTTCATCGGGTGTGTAGTGTGTGTGCAGGGTTAGGGCTGCGTGCCCCCCATGTTGACTTGGGAAGGAATCCCAAGTGTCCACTCACGTGCCCGAGGAGTACACAGGTGGTGGTTGGAGCCCACACCATTGTGATTTCCTGAAGACTGTTCATCGACACGGGAAACGTTTAGGCTATGTGGTTGAATGAAAATAAGTAAAACCCAGAATTGTGCACACACAGAGATCACGCAATGCAAATGTAAGGATGTGTATCATCAGCAAGGGCTCTAAAGAAATGCAGCCCAGTGAGGGCACTTGTGTTAAGATGGGCATGCATGAATACATTGATTGTTTGTCCTCTCCTGTGGATGTAATTGTTTTAACAATATGTAAAAATTAGAAGAATAAAAGAGGGAGCATATGGAGGCCCCTGTGCCTTCCAGACCTCCGCTGCAGAACAGCCATTGTTTTCGGAGAGATTAGGGGCTATGGAAGGTTAAAGAACATCAGTATCAAAGAAACAGCCAAGGTCCCTTCTGCCCTCTCCAGCCCCAGAACGCACCCTCTTCTCTGCTGTTGGAAGTTCCCACAATGCATCCTGCACCAGCTGTCAAAAATAGAGGGTCCCCCCCTTCCTTCCTCATGGACACTGCCCCCAGGACACTGCCTGCCCTCCCGCCAGTGAGCTCCCTGGGTAACTGGGCATCTGGTGGGAGTCCTTAGGCCATTACATTGATGATCTGAGTTAAAATAAGCACAGTTCAAAGCCCACCTTTCTCACGAACAGTTCAAAAGATGTGACCTTGGATAAGATACTTAACCTTATCAAGCCTCACTTTTACTGCCTGTAAAATGGGGGTAATGATATCTTATTCACTGGGCTGTTGCGAGTATCAAGAGTATGAAAGGCATGAATAAGTGCTTGGCATCCAGGAAGTTCATCAGAGAGCAGTAGCTCTGCTGCAGCTTCTACTGTGATGGTGTGGGGGGTTGTTGTTGTCATTATTAGTGATTTTTTATCATTAATTATTGGAGAGAAGCATCCATCATGGCCAGCTCAAAGGCCAACTCCTCCATCAGGCTGGGCCTGTTCCTCTGCCAGGACCCCTATTCATACCCCTTCATCTCCTAGAACATTTTGTTTGTCCCTGCTTTATAGCATCTGCTACTCTCTCTGTGGTAGCAGTGTCATTTATATTCATTACCACTTTTCAGAGGTAATAGTCTGGTGCTGAGTGGCTGGAACACAGGCCAGGCCAGGTCAGGGACTTTCCGTCTGAGGAAGGCCAAAAATGCTGCCCTGTGGCCTGTCAGGTAACTGGGAAAACCCTCTGATCTCGGTCTTTATGTCTCAGAGAATGAATTTGAGCCACTGTCACAGGCAGAAGGAGCCCTGGTGGTGCAGTGGTTAAGCACTCGGCTGCTAAGCGAAAGGTCAGCAGTTAGAACCCACCAGCCGCTCCGCAGGAGAAAGATGTGGCAGTCTGCTTCTGTAAAGATTTACAGCCTTGAAAACTCTATGAAGCAGTTCTGCTCTGTCCTATAGGGTTGCTATGAGTCAGAATCGACTCGACAGCAATGAGTTTTTTGGTAACAGGTAGTGAGGGGTCTATCTGAAAGCCAGGAGGGCCTCCTGGGACTCCTGAAATCTTCTTTCCTCTGTGGCACCTTACTGCACTTGTGTAAGGATGGGGCTCGGATCTGTGTGACTCAGCCCTCCGTTACAGCTGTTGCTACAGCGTGTGGTTATTCCCTGCTTATACGTCTGTCTTCCCCACTTACAGTGCTTAGAACATCGCAGGCACTCAGTAAATGTTTAATAAGTGACTACATTAATTAAGTCCAGATAATGTGGTCTGCCACCTCCTATCTCTCCGCTTGTCATACTGTGATGGCTTGCATGTTGCTGTGATGCTAGAAGATATGCCACCAGTATTTCAAATACCAGTAGGGTCACCCATGGTGGACAGGTTTCAGCAGAGCTTCCAGACTAAGACTAGGAAGAAAGGCTTGGCGATCTACTTCTGAAAACTACCCAATGAAAACCCTATGGATCACAACAGAACGTTGTCTGATATAGTGCTGGAAGATGAGCCCCCTGGGTTGGAAGATACTCAGTGGCCACAACAATGGCCTTGAGCATACCAGTGATTGTGAAGATGGCGCAGGACTGGGCAGTGTTTTGTTTTGTTGTAGATGAGTTGGAGCTGAATTGACAGCAGCTAACAACAGCAACAAAGTGGGTCTGAGGGAGGGCAAAGACTGACTGACCTCAAGGACTTGGTGTTCAGGTACATTCCTTCTAATGCATTGCTATAGCCCAAAAATTTCCTAGAGCTTCTATCATATCATCCTTACTGCCATGTGTTCTCAGCGCTTGGAAATGTAAGGCAAGGAGTGCCCACAAAAGGTGATTTCTAAAGGAGCTTCCTGCCTTACAGCAAAGGTCGAGGTGCTTGTGCAAGTGGAGGGACCACCAGGTGAAAGGAGCTGCTACAGGGGAAGTAATGTGGGTCCCAGGTCCCAGAGCTCAGCTCATTGTGGCCACTTAATGGATGCTAAATGATTAAGAGGATAAAGTGAGAGGTGGGAGACGCTGCCTGGCTGGACCTGTGGTGAACTGAGGGGGTCCGAACATTTGCAAATTGGACATTAATGTTTCATCAACAGTGCCTGCACCTTTGTTAATTTTGAATGGTAGCAGGTGTTTCCAGTCACGAGGATACAGTTTCCTTAGAAACTTAAATGTAGGAGTTATGCCTGGCCTGCCACTCCACCCAATAATTTGGCTTTGTTTCAGAGTAGCCTACTAGCTGGAAATAGCGTGGTGTTGCTTGCTAATGTGCTTAGAAGAGACATAGTACTTTCACTTTGTGACATTCGGAGGGAATGTATGGATCTCAGACCATTAGAGCTTTTCTGTTGTTGTTTTTGGCTTTGCCTATTTTTTTTTTTTTTTTATGGTACTTCAGGTGAAGGCTTACAGAACAAATAGTTTCTCATGAAACAGTAGTACACATGTTGTTTTATGACATTGGTTAACAACCCCACAACATAT
>NW_004444124.1:1112482-1118147 GCF_000243295.1 Trichechus manatus latirostris | reverse complement strand
TTGTTGGTATTTGGATCAGGATTGCGTTGTATTTGTAAATTGCTTTGGGTAGAATTGAGGCTTTGCCTATTTTTGAAGTGAGGCTTGCTAAAGCTCTAAAGCCGAAATGACTATCCTTGATAGGGAGGGGGCTCATCTAGAAAGAATACCTTCTTCAAAATGACTTTTGCTGTTGGCAAACCTGAGTGCATCTTCACATGGTTCTCTGCCTGCAGCAAGTGACAGGGGAAATACGCTGTGGCTGTGGTTGCTCGAACTGGCAGTGGATCGGTTTAAATCACCAGGGAAACGCGGGTGTGCACAGCACCCTGTGAGCTGGAGGGAGGAAACGGAGTCTCAGTTCAGAGTCCTAGAAATAAATGTCAGCCTAGCTGTAAGCCTCTCGAGGCCGGGTGTCCCCAGCACATAGCCAGCAACTTGCCCAATGGGAGCTGTGCCTCTTGGTAAAATTGTCCAACAAGAGGGCACAAGCGGCTTTTCCCTCTGGGATCCTGCATTCCAGGATTGGCCGACCCTGCTGTGTTGAGGCTACCTCCATCGCACCCCTAAAAAAAAAAAAAAAAAAAAAAAAAACCCACCTACACACACCAGTTCTTCTTGTATTGACTTTTGAGGTGTCAGAAGGGAAGAAATGTCCCAGTCCCCAGAACTGGGCAGTGTGCTTTTGACCTCAGCTGGCCCTGCAGCAGACCTCACCTGGCCCTTCCCAGGAAACTGGTGGTAGATTCGATGGCTTTGGCATCCACGCATCTCACTCACCCTGCACGTGGCTGGGCCCTCCTTTCCTCACAACCCAACTGGGAAGGGCACTAGCGATGACGAGCATTTAGTCCCAGGCAGAATCAGTCTTCTCTGCAGGGAAGAGCCTCCCCTGTGCAGCTGGTATTTAGAGCCAGTTTTGAGTGATGTTGACTCAGCTTCCACTCAAGATAACTGGAATCAGTAGCATGTGTGCTAGTGAATGGAATCCCTGAGTGGTGCCAATGGTGAACGCACTTGGCTGCTAACCAAAAGGTTAGAGGTTCGAGTCCACCCAGAGACACCTCGGAAGAAAGGCCTGGCTGTCTACTGCTGAAAAATCAGCCACTGCTCAGCTTTGCCAACAGCAAAAGTCCACATGGAGCACAGTTCTACCCTGACATACATGGGGTCGCTATGACTCAGAGTCGACTTGACAGCAGCTGGTTTTGTGATGCTAATGAATGAGGTGTGCCCCTCTGACAATGCCCAGTTAGGGTCGTGGTGAGTCACCCAGACCCCCTCACAGGCCCCCTGAGCCTCTCCGGGGAGTGAGGCATAGACCTGGGGGCTCCTGCAGGGCCTCCCCAGAGAGGATGGGGAGGAGATGGGAGCAGAATTATCACAGAAAATGAGGGAAAGAAACCAGGGGTAGACACACAATATTAGAAGGAAAGAAGGAGGTTCAGAAAAGGCAGTGTGCACCCGTGCTTTTCAAAGGTGAGGCCTATGCTCCTTGTATTTTTCTTTTTGGAAATTTATAGAACATAGCATAATGCTTTGTATTCCTTTGTACTATTCAGAGTTATTTCTGTCCTTCTCAGCCTCTCTCTTTTCTTTTCTCCTGAGGGATGGACATAGGGATAACCCACAGTGCTAGGCCATCATTCTCTGAAGCACAAAGCTTCATAGTACACATGCTGCTATTTTTGTTCTTGTTGTTTGTTTGCTTGTTTTGAGGCACAGGTTTTCAAGTACAAAATAGCTCCCCACATTCTTACTTACCCTTAAAAAACCTGCCTGTTTCCAAAGATTGACCTGAATCCCTTTAAGCCGGGGTTTCTCAACCTTAGCCGTGTTGACATTGGGGCTGTGTGTGCATTGTAGGGTGTTTAGCAGCATCCCTGGCCTAGATTCCAGTACCACCACCCCTAGTACAGGTCTGCTGGTAGTTGCGCCTAGTAGTTTTGTCTCCAGACATTACCAAGTGTCTCCTGGGGAATAAAATTACCCCCAGTTGAAAACTACTGCTCTAAAGGAATCACGCCAAGGCAGCCCACCCATTGTAAACATATGCCAGTCTACATGGTGGGATAGAGTGTTATTAGAATATTATTCATTCCTTTTTTTAATTTTTTGCCCGTCTCTTTTTCCCTTGGTCCATCCATCTGCCCATCCAGCTAACCAGCCAACTCTCCATCCATGGTATAGTAGTGCCTTTGGAGCTAGACATACTCGAATTTAAATCCTGGCTCTGCTTCTTACTAACTGTATGACCTTAGACTTAACTTTTCTGAACCTCACTTTCCTCATCTGTAACAGAAGAGAAAGCAGTGCCCACCTGTGGGAAATGGAGCAGGACCACGATGAGACCAGGCTTGGTGGAGATGAAGACGGATTGGAGGAGGGGAAAGATTGATGGCAGAGAGTCTGGGTGGAAGGCTAAGGCAGAAAGCTAGTCAAGAGGAACTGAAATGAAGTATGTTTAGTGGAAACTGAGAGGAGGAGGTGTGCATTTGAGATTGCAGGATTGATAAGATTTAGATGTGGAGGCCATAAAAAGTAAAGAATCTGAGATGATCACAAGACTTTGAGAGCATCCAAATAACTGGGAGATTGATGTATTTTGATTTAAGTAATGGGACAAGGGAAGAGAGTGGATATGGGAGGGGAGATGATCTCCACTTGGGCCATGGTGAGTCTGAGCCCCACAGGGCTTGCAGTCATTTGAGGTACGCAACAGGCATTTAGAAATGTGGGCTTGTAAGAGTTCAGCACTGGAGTTCTCCATATACAGGTGATAATTTGAACCTTGTGCTTGGACAAAGTAAAGAGCATAAACAGAGAAAAGGATACAGGGTAGGTCTTTTGGGGACACCCACATCCAGGTAAAGTGGGTCATATATGGGACTGAGATGGGGTAAGGAGATTGGAAGGGGTAGCAGATTCAGAGCCCAGGAAGCAGCAGTTAGAGGCTTATTAGAATTTCCAAGTGAGTGCAGTGTCATGGAAGCCTGGGTGGAAGGTGTTCCAAAAAGGAAGTTAGTCCACCCGAAGGCTCCTCGCAGGAAAGGCCTGGTTATCTGCTTCTGAAAAGTCAGCCACTGAAAACCCTGTGAAGCACAGTTCTACTCCGACAAACATGGAGTCAACGTGAGTCAGAGTTGACTTGATGGGTAACGAGTAGCCTTTGTGAACTAGTAATAATAATTGTTAATTTTATGATGTTCTTATTATGTATCAAGTACTGTTCTAAGAGCTTAACATGGACTAACTCATTTTAATCCACGTTAAACTGTTATGTGGTAGTTTAAAAATGAGGAAAAGAAGACACAGTACAGTTAAGTAACTTGCCCAATGTCACGCAGCTACTGAGTGGTTGGGCTGGGAGACAAACTGTGGAGTCTGACTCTAGAGCATTGGCCCCAACTATGACCCACTCATGGGTCTAGAGAAGACATGGAGACCAGCAGATGTAAATGGGACCACCTACCACCCAGGTGGGCTGCTGAGTCTCAGGAAACTCAGGTGATCTTAGCAATGAGATCTTGAGAAGGTGACAAACCTTGGACATTTAAGTGGATCTAGAAATTTGTTTTTTTTGTTTTGTTTTGTTTTTTAAGGCATGAAGAAGCTAGGGAGATGAGATTGAGTTTACTGGATATTAGACAGACCCCAGGGACTGCCACCCAGAGGAAAATCAACTCTCTTCCTGCTTTTCCTTGTCTCCTCTTGCATCCTCCTTCCTTCTCCCTCTTTTTCCTCTTTCCTCCTTCCTCCTTTTCTTTCCTCTTCTCCCTTTCTAGTTCCCCCTCTCTCCATGCAGTTCTCAAGTCTCATCTCTTTCTTTTCTGGGCTGTAGTCCCAGCCCCAGTTGAGAAGGAGGCGAGACTTGTGACCGTCGATCCTGAACACCTCAGTCTGCGAATCTACCCAACACCTCTCACCGTCTGTACCACTCACGCCCCTACTTCTGCCCACTGGATTAGACGCTTGGGCCCCAGTCACCGAGCACTCCCACCTGCAGAGGTGTGGTTTTTAATGACCAGTTCTCCTTCTGTTTACCCTTTGATCATGGGAGGCAGAGGCTGGGCGTATGATCCACATGGAGCTCAAAGTCCCTGTGCAGTGACATTATGTCTTACATCTGTGCAGCTTTCAGTTTGGGGCACATTATTTTATCTCTGTCTGTCTTCTCGAACCATTTTTCCCATTTAAAATTGAAGATGATAAAAATAGGGCCTGTGATCCCTCTCAGGACCTCAGCATTTGTTAGCCATGGCTAGGTGACCTCCCCTTCTCAGTGGCCAAAAGTGATTTAGGACATCATGCCTGGTGTCGGCATCACTGTGGCCAGGCCATGTCAGACACTGTACTGCCGTGCTGGGAGAGCCTCCAGGGGGCGCTCAGGCCTGTCCCCCACACCCAGGGGCGGATTAACCTGTAAGAAAGGTACACACGGGCTTACTTGTGCTTACTTACTAATCTGTAGTGCACAATTTCACCTGTTTCTGTGGTGAAAACAGGTGAAATTGTGCACTACAGATTAGTAAGTAAGCAAGCACGTGTGTGCCTGGCTTATTGGAGAATCTGTCCCTGTCCACCCCCTCTGCCTTCTGCTGTCCTGCTCTGGCTTTCAAACTGCCCTTCTGCCCTTGGGGTGCCCCCACCCCGCCTTCTGCTGCTCTAATGCTCTTTGTGCATGGTTTTGTGCTGTTTCTTACATGTGCATGCTTTCTTGTTGGATTGAAAACCACTTACACAGAAAATATTGTTTGGCACCTATGATGTGCCAGCCACCGGCCGAGGTGTTGGGGATGCAAAAGTGGATGAGCAGCCCTTGGAAGTGCCAGGCATGCCAACAAATGGCTGTGGTATCACAAAGTGTGGGTATAATGAACAAGGCACATAGGAGGTGGTATAGTGGTAATATGTCTGATCCCTCCTTTGAGGGCAGGGATCACATCTCATTCAGTCTCACAGGGACAGAGTGAGCATTAAATGGGTTTATACTTGGAAAATGCTTACAATGGTATGTGGTATGTAGTGTTATTATTGTTAGTTGCCATTGAGTTGGCTCCAACTCATGACGACCCCATGTATAACAGAATGAAATGTCCTGTCCTGAGCCATTGTCATGATCATTGGTATACTTGAGTCTATTGTTGCAGCCACTGTATATTTTGAGTGCCTTCCAACCTACGGGGCTCATCTTCCAGCGCAATATTAGATAGTCTTCTGTTGTGATCCATAGGGTTTTTATTGACCAATTTTTGGAACTAGATCTCCAGGCCTTTCTTCCTGTTCTGTCTTAGTCTGGATGCTCCACTGAAACCTGCCCACCCTGGGTGATGCTGCTGGTATTTGAAATACTGGTGGCATAGCTTCTAAGATCATAGCAACATACAAGCCACCACAGTGCGGCAAACTGACAGACAGGTAGTGATGGCCCATGGTAGGTACTCAATAAATGTTAGCTGTCATTATTATTATCTTTGTACTTCTTCTTCCTTCCAACCCATGCCCCCAAGTTCCATACAGTGCCATATGTGTAGTGTTTAGAAATACTTATTAATTAAAATAAAACAAGTGAATACATGAATACTTTCTACTATGTAATTAAAAAACCAAAAAAGCAAAGATGAATGAAATACCCACAAGTGAAAATGGGATTTGGTTTTCAACAGAGGAAACTGAAGTGATGTCA
>NW_004444124.1:1099303-1112149 GCF_000243295.1 Trichechus manatus latirostris | reverse complement strand
AGTGAAAATGGGATTTGGTTTTCAACAGAGGAAACTGAAGTGATGTCAGTCACATGCCTTTCATTTCTGAATCTAGGCTGAAATGTGGCCTCCTCATTTCAAATTATAGCAGGAAGTCACGTGGCACATATTGCATAACCTTTGCAGTACTTCAGCCTAAGGAAGGGGATTTTTACTCCAAAAAAATGGATCTTTTTTTTTCCATTTTAGCCATTGACTCTCTTTACAAAATGTCAAAGCCATATCACAGACCAAGGTGGGATCCTATCTATTTGATTGTCCGTGTTCCCTACTGACAAGCCCCAATGTCTACAGTCACACTAGTTCCCCAGGCTTTAACCTAACCACCCTTTACCCAAGAACACACAGAGATTAGTAGTGCAGAGCTGGGCTTGTTGTCAGGACCTTGGCTTCTGCACAGTGCACCTCATCTGGTTTTCCCTCAGTGTTATGAAATCAAGCCAGAGAGCCTGTAGCTGCTACGCATGGAGCAATGGTGGCCCCCAAGGCAGTGGGGACAGACTGGCTGTGAAGCCAGAGGGCCTGGGTCTGCTCCCAGCCTAATTACCTCCTGTGCTGCCCTGTGAAGTCACCTGACCTCTGAGCTCCACTGTCCACATTATGGAATAGGGCGTGGACTAGCCTCCTCATTAGAGTCACTGTAAGCCTTAGAACACTTGATAAATGAATGCCTAGTGCATAGTAAGTCCGTAGTAAATACCAGCTAGTATAATCACTGTTGCTGTTAGAAATAATCATGGTCTTCGAGAATATTAAGATGTTATTATAGTCAAGGGACTCGACTATGGACCACACCCATCTCTTCTAGCAAGCTCCAGTGACAGATGGATACATGAGGACCAATGGGAAGTATAGTACCACATCATTACTCTTAGAATTTTTGGAAAGCTGGCCTGGAGAATGAGGCCTGTCCTAGAGGCCTTAGAGATCTCCTCCCCCCTGCCCCCAAACCCTCAGTACCACAGAGGACCAGAGACTGAAGGTCCTGAACACACATTCTCCTGAGAAGGGGAGAGATAGCCAGCTCTCCCCTAGGCAGGAGACAGTGCTGGCCCTTGTTAGGACTCCAGGGACATGGGAGAAGGAAGCAGGCCTTGGGCCTTATATTTTCTGTGCACAGTGCGATAAAGTGAGGAAGGGCGTGGGCGAGAGCTGTACCTCTGAGGGCGCCATTTGAACACGCAGCAGTCTTCCCCCTCAGCCTGTGTCCTGGGATCTGACCCACAAGATCACAATCCCTCTCCTTAGAAGAAGAGCAAGGAGATGGTGATGATGATGGTGGCAAAAACTTACATAGTGCTTAATGTGGCCAGATAATTTTTAAATGCTTTGTATACATTTCTGAGCCCTGGTGGTGCACGTGGTTCAAGCACTCAGCTGCTAACCAAAAGGACAGAGGTTTGAACCCACCAGCTTCTCTGCAGGAGAAGGATGTGGCAGTCTGTTTTCATTAAGATTGGCAGCCTTGGAAACCCGATAGGGCAGTTCTCCTCTGTCCTATAGGGTCGCTATGAGTCAAAATCAACTAGAAGGCAGTGGGTTTGTTTTTTTGTATTTTTTTGGGGGGTGAGGAGTGTGGGTTGTATAAATTAACTCATTTAATTTCTATAGTAACCCTATAAAATAAGTATTTCTATAATGCCCATTTTACACATAAGGGAGTTGACACAGAATGAAGATAAGTGATTAGAGCCTGGAGAGTTCCTCTACAAATAAAAAGGGAGAAAATATATATATGAAAGACTCAGAGAGGTTAGGTAACTTACTCAAGGTCACCGAGCTAATAAGTAGCAGAACTGTAATTTGATTCCAGATTTCTCTAATTCTGCTCTTTCCGCTCTTTCTCCCATGACCCTATACTTAATGTGGGTAGCTGGCCATTAATAGGCTGGACCATAGAAGATATGTGCACTTCAGTGAATAAAGGCATGGGGCTTTGAGATAAGAAAGCTCTGGTTCCACCAGCTCCATCTCTTCCTTGCTCTCTAGTGACTTATCCTCACGGGGCCTCCGTTTCCCTGAGGCTGCTGCAAAAATTAGGTGAGATAACGGTGTAAAGCATCAGCACATAAGTGGTAACTGTGTTTGTAACTACTAGTAACAGCATACAACCCTGGCTATCATCTCCCAGGAGTTCTTCTTTTGCCTACTTGTAGGGCAGTGTGAAGTCTTAGAAGTCACTGTAAACTTCTGAGTATTGTTGCTATTAATGACTTTAGTCAACCCTGGTAATATCCTAAACCTTCAAGTTCAGTACTTGGCCCATCTCCTCCACTCCCTGCCTACTGAGCACATCCTATGGGACTGGCCCTGCCTGTGACCCCATGTTCTCTGCTGTACTATTTTGACTTTCCACAAATTGTAAAGGAGGTTGTTTTTCTTTTAGGAAACTATTTTAAAGAAGATTGGAAAACTGGCTTGAACCATTTTAGAAGGGGGAAGGGTAGCAAGTTAGTTATCTATTGCTGCATAATGAATGCCCCCACCCAAAATTTAGTGACTTAAAACAACAGACATTTAGTGTCTCACAGTTTCTGTGGTCAGGAACTCAAAAATAGCATGGCTGGGTAGATGGAAATGGAGGCTCAGGGTCTCTCATGAGGTTGCAGTCAAGATGTCGGCTGGGCCTGCAGTCATCTGAAGGCTTGACTGGGGCTGAAGGCTCCACTTCCACGGTCACCCACCTGGCTGTGGCAGAAGGCCTCAGTTCCTCCTTGACTGTTGGCCAGAGGCCTCAGTTCCTCACCAGATGGGCCTCTCCTCAGGGCAGCATGAGTGAGTGATCCAAGAGAGACAGCAAGGCAGGAGCCACAACATCTTTCATGCCTAGCCTTCAAAATGACAGATCATCACTGCTGCCATATTCTACTCGTCAGGCAGCCAACCCTGGTACAGTGTGGGAGAGGACAACACAAAGATGTGAATGCCAGGAGGTGCCGATCATTGGTCAGCTGCCTACCACAGGTAGTGTATTCTCGTATCGGAAGAACTGAAATAATTCTCCTCCTTGAAAGGCCTCTAAAAAGACAAACTCAATGAGGCAAACAGCTTTTAGAAGAAGATTAAGTTCACATTTATTCCAAGATATGTCACCTGGATATTTTGTGGATTATACTGAAAAGCAAAAAGCCCAACTGATTATATTTTAAAACAAAAGCTAGAAACATATTTTCAGTTTACCCTCAAGTGATTTTTTTTTTTTTACTATATGTACCACTGGCTATTTATTATAGATGTGGCTACAGATTATTAAATACAGACCAGCATAAATTCAGCTCTTATAAATTAAAAACCATCATAGGTGCTAGAACACTCCTTTCTCTAATCCAGAGGGGAGAGATAGCTAAGAATGATGGTTAAATACGTATCAAACCACTTTACTGCTTAAGCTGCCGTAGCATAGAATAATTTATATTCCATCCCAACTCATCTCTTCTCTGTCCCCTCAGTTCTCATACATACATGAGGCTGTTCCCCTGCCTCTGTAATAAGCCAGATTATTTTGGATAAGGACATTGATTTAAACTTACTGTGTTGTTTGTTAGTTGCTGTTGAGTCGGTTCCTACTCAGCAATCCTACGCACAACAGAAAGAAACACTGCCCGGTCCTGGCAATCGTCACGGTCTTTGCTATGTTTTAGCCCATTGTTGCAGCCACTGTGTCAGTCCGTCTCCTTGAGTGTCTTCCTCTTTTTCGCTGTCCCTCTACTTTACCATGCATGATGTCCTTCTCCAGGGACTGGTCCTTCCTGATAACATGTCCAAAGTACATGGGACAAAGTCTTGCCATCCTGGCGTCCAAGGAGCATTCTGGCTGTACTTCTTCCAGGACAGATTTGTTCATTCTTCTGGCAGTCCATGGTACATTCAGTATTCTTTGCCAGCACCACAATTCAAAAACATCAATTCTTTGGTCTTCCTTATTCATTGTCCAGCTTTTGCATGCATATGAGGTGACTGAAAATAACATGGCTTGGGTCAGGAGGACTTTAGTCCTCAAAGTGACTTTTTAACTTTAAAGAGGTCTTTTGTAGCAGAATTGCCTAATGCAGCATGTCATTTGATTTCTTGACTGCTGCTTCCATGGACATTGATTGTGGATCCAAGTAAAATGAAATCCTTGACATCTTCAATCTTTTCTCTGTTTATCATGATGTTGCTTATTGGTCCAGTTGTGAAGATTTTGATTTTCTTTATGTTGAGGTGTAATCCATACTGAAGGCTGTAGTCTTTGATCTTCATCAGTAAGTGCTTTAAGTCCTCTTTGCTTTCAGTAAGCCAAGTTGTGTCATTTGCATATTGCAGATTGTTATTGAGTCTTCCTTCAATCCTAATGCCCTGTTCTTCATATAGTCCAGCTTCTCGGATTATTTGCTCAGCATACAGACTGAATAGGTATGATGAGACGATACAACCCTGATGCCCACCTTTCCTAACTTTAAGCCAAGCAGTATTCCCGTGTTCTGTCCGAACAACTGCCTCTTGATCTATGTTCAGGTTCCTCATGAGCACAATTAAGTGTTCTGGAATTCCCATTCTTCACAAAGTTACCCATAATTTTTTATGATCCACACAGTCAAATGCCTTTGCATAGTCAATAAAACATAGGTAAACATCTTTCTGGTATGCTCTGCTTTCAGCCAGGATCCATCTGACATCAGCAATGATATCCCTGGTTCCACGTCCTCTTCTGAATCCAGCCTGAATTTCTGGCAGTTCCCTGTTGATGTACTGCTGCAAGCATTTTTTAACTATCTGCAGCAAAATTTTACTTGCATGTGAAATTAATGATATTGTTCAATATTTTCCACATTCTGTTGGATCACTTTTCTCTGGAATGGGCACAAATATGGATCTCTTCCAGTCAGTTGACCAGGTAGCTGTCTTCCAAATTTCTTGGCATAGATGAATGAGTGCCTCCAGTGTTGCCTCAGTTTCTTGAAACATCTCAATTGGTATCCCATCAATTCCTGGAGCCCTGTTTTTCACCAACACCTTCAGTGCAACTTACACTTCTTCCTCCAGTGCCATCAGTGTTTGATCATATGCTACCTCTTGAAATGGTTGAACATCGACCAATTCATTTTGGTATAGTGACTCCGTATTCTTCCCATCTTCTTTTGATGCTTCCTGCATCGTTCAATATTTTGCCCATAAAGCCCTTCAGTATTGCAACTCAAAGATTGAATTTTTCTTCAGTTCTTTAAGCTTGAGAAATGCTGAGTGTATTCTTCCCTTTTGGTTTTCTAATCCCCAGTCTTTGCGCATTTCATTATAATACAGTACTTCATCTTCTCAAGCCACCGTTTGAAATCTTCTGTTCAGCTCTTTTACTTCATCATTTCTTCCATTCACTTTAGCTACTCTATGTTCAAGGGCAAGTTTCAGAGTCTCTTCTAACATCCATCTTGGCCTTTTCTTTCTTTCTTGTCTTTTTAATGACCTCTTGCTTTCTTCATGTATGATGTCGTTGATGTCATTCCATCTGGTCTTCAGTCATTAGTGTTCAGTGCATCAAATCTATTCTTGAGATGGTTCTAAATTCAGGTGAGGTATACTCAAGGTCATACTTTGGCTTTCATAGACTTGTTTTAATTTTCTTCAGCTTCAACTCGCACTTGCTTCTGAGCAATTGATGGTCTGTTCCGCATTCGGCCCCTGGCCTTGTTCTGACTGATGATATTGAGCCTCTCCATTGTCTCTTTTCATTGTTGTAGTCGATTTCGTTCCTGTGTATTCCATCTGGCTAGGTCCATGTGTATAGTCACCGTTCGTGTTGTTGAAAAAACATATTTGCAGTGAAGAAGTAGTTCTTGCAAAATTCTATCATGCGATCTTTGGTGTCATTTGTCTCACCAAGGCCATATTTTCCAACTACTGATTCTTCTTTGTTTCCAATTTTCGCATTCCAATCACCAGTAATTATCAATGCGTCTTGATTGATTGTTTGATCAATTTCAGACTGCAGAAGTTGGCAAAAATCTTCAATTTTCTCATCTTTGTCATTAGTGGTTGGCGCATAAATTTGAATAATAGTATTAGCTGGTCTTCCTTGTATGCGTATGGATATTATCCTATCCCTGACAGCATTGTACTTCAGGATGGATCTTGAAATGTTCTTTCTGAGGGGCTTATCTTCTGGCACTCTACCAGGCAATGTTCCGCTGCTATTCACAAGATTTTCAGTAGCCAGTTTTTTCAGAAGTAGACCACCAAGTCTTTCTTCCTAGTCTCTCTTAGTCTGGAAGTTCTGCTGAAACTTGTCCACTGTGAGTGACCCTGCTGGTATTTGAAATACTATTGGCATAGCTTCCAGCATCACAGCAACACACAAGCCACCACAGTATGACAAACTGACAGACAAATGGTGGAAACTGACTCTACTTTGCTTTTCCGTTTGAATTAATGCAAGGAAAATGAAATTAAACTTCCGCTAGCATGTGTAGGACAAGCACACTATTTCTTCTTATGAAGGAGCAGCCAATCCTCACACACATATCCACTCAAAACCACTCACAAGGATCCCAGAAGCCAGTGGGGGAAACAAGAAGTAAAATACCCTATGGGAAGGCAAGGAAGCTCCCCACCCCTTTCTGGAATATTGTGATGGAAGATGGTATTGGTTGCCTTAACTAACCCTCGTTTATAACTTTCTTATCCCTGGCCTTGAGGTGGCCATGCAACCCAGTTCTGGCCAATAAGATTAAGCAGAAGTTTCTAGGTGAAGTTTCCAAGGGAGCTTTGTGTCTGGCATGCACCCTTGGCCTTACATCTCTCTGTCTGCAATGCTAATGTGAGGGCTGGAGACAGAGCAGCCGTTCTATATCCATTAGGAAGCATGCATGAGAATATCAGCCTAAGTGCTAAAGATGGTGGAACAGAGAGAAAGAAGAGCCTGGAACTTTGCACTGACAGCTGCTTTATTCCTGGCCTGCATACCTCCAGGATTCTTTTAATGTATTGAAGTTGGGTCAGGATTTTTGTTACCTGCCGCTGAGCTCATCAGAACCAACACACAGTGTGGCTCAGCATTCTGAAGAAAGAAAATGTGTTGTTCTATTGCAAATAGTAAACAGGAGTGGAATTCTAAGAGATAGATGAATGGAGCAAGATCCTTGAATGTATATTTCTGAAATCTGAAGAGCAATCGATGAATAAGACATTCAGAACATGTCTAAGGATGAATGACAAGGCGGAGTGAAGCATCATTTCTTAGAAGGGAAGTGACAGGGCAAGTGGAGCTGTTCCTGTTTACCAGATACAAAGTTATCTAAATAATTATAAGGAATGTTTTTACTGCCAGAAACAGCTAACTTTTATAAAAGCTTAAAAGTATTTTTTATCATTATTTCTGCAAAATGTTTTTTATTAAAGGAAACACCATATGGTAACAGCAAGACGAGTTGGTTACAAGTCACGAATCTAGTCACGGATTTCTTTCAGCAGTTAAATTCAAAATACTTATCACAGACCCTACATTTAGAAAGAAAAAAAATGCAAGTTTCAAGACTCCTGGAAGTATGAAACTTTCATCAAAGAGTTGTGCATTTATTGTTTTTTTACTTCCTATGATACAAAACAAAGTCTTGTAAGACATAAGCATTATATTTAAAATATTTAGCAGGCAAGTACAGCCTGGCCACTGACCCATTCAGTCAGAGTCAGCCGTAGGGGGCAGGTATGGCTGTTCTGATGCAAAATCTCACGATGTCAGCCCTTGGGAAACCTTGGGAGGAATATTGTGTGTGTGATACTGAAATGTATTTCCATTACACATGTTCTATTCAATGATCATTCACAATCTAGTCGTGGTTGAATTGGCAGAATGTTAGTGGACCAGGCAGTGGGTTTGATTGTGTGGTTTCTATCTCTACACTGGTTTTGTTTCACTTTTAAATTATTCTAGCGTTTTGGTTTTAGACACAGTGAAAATGGCCAAAATGAACAAACAAATGAGCTAACAAAAAGCAAGAATCCTAATGTCCAGCTCAGTAATTTCCATCTTTGGAGAAGGTAGGGCACAGGCCTGTTGTTTGAAGGGTTATTGAATGATGACTCCTGGAGAGGCAGTGGGTTGGTTCTGCGTGTGTGTGTGTGTGTGTGTGTGTGTGTGTAGTTCTCTGTCATTTTATCAAATGTGTGGATTTGTGTAACCACTACTGCAGTCGAGATATAGAATCATTACATCACCAAGAACGTCTCTCTTCTGCTCCCCCTATATGGTTATGCCCACCATTCCAGAATTCTTTTAACATGGTGAAGCCAGCTCAGGATATTTGTTACCTGCCACTGAACTCATCAGAACTGACACACAGTATGGCTCAGGACACTGAAGAGAGAGGCTGTGCTGTTCTGTAAATACTACATGGGGGTAGGAACCTAAAAGATAGATGAATGGAACAAGGTCCCTGAATGTGCTTTCCTGAGATTCCCTTCCTCTTCTTCCCGCTCCCCATCCTAACCTGTGGCAACCATTAATCTCTTTTCCATCTCTGTAACTTTGTCATTTTGAGGATATTATATAAATAAGTGTGTGACCTTTCCAGATTGGCTTTTTTTCACTCAGCACAGTGCTCCGGAGATCTATCCAAGTTGTTGTAAGTATCAAAAAACAACCATCCTGACTTCTATCTCAGACTTTTCCAACTTGGGAAGTTAGGACACTGGCCTGCTGTCTGAAGGAAATCTCCCTGTAGGCAGTAATTAAAACCAAAGCAGTTGACTGTTTTTGACATTTAAAATCAATTAGAAGTTGCTTAGGAGGAGAAGGAACTGTGGCCTCAGGCTGTGGGGTCCTTGGGGCCTGTGTATAGGAGGCAGGACTACTAGCTCAGGGTGGAACATCTACAGGACAAACGGATGTTTCTCATGCTGATGTTGACCACTTCACTTCTTATAGCACAATTCCGGCGCATTAGTCAAAATCACTGCATTATTTTAGTCCAAAGTGAGAACACGCCAAAGCCCTACCTACACCAGCATCAGTCACCTGTTGCTGACAGAAACATGTCCCTGGGTAGCACAAGAATCCTTGAGACTCGCCTAAGTCATGGGTTACAGCCCTTCAGACCTCTTAATCTAGGCAGTGACAAAATACGCATGTGAATGTTTAAGCCGTTACTTAAAAGTAAGGAAAATGTTACAAATAAGGTTTGGGGGAGGCTCATAGCATGGGAGCTTGCTATGATGGTTTTGAAACTCATGGGACCTTTGAGGCTGGTTTAGTTTTTTCCAATGAAGTAAGCAAGTGCTGGAGATTTCTTAAGATTGTAGAAGCAGAAGTGTGTCTCTGTTTTGTTGTCTCTCATCAAAATAAACACCAAGTGAGCTGGTCTGTGTATTTAAAAATTACTGGTTACACGTCTACTCCAATGTTCATTGCAGCATTTTTCACAATAGCCAACAGGTGGAAACAATCCAAGTGTTCATCCACAGATGAATGGATAAACAAAACGTGGTATATGCATAGGGTAGAATATTATTCAACTTTAAAGAGAAATGAAATTTTGATACATGCTATAATGTGGATGAACATGGAAAACATTATGCTGAGAGAAATAAGTCAGAGACAAAAGGACAAATATTGTTTGATCCCACTTATATGAAATATCTAGAATAAGCAAATACTTAGAAAGTAGATTGGAGTTTACTATGGCCTAGAAGGGTAGAGGAAGTTATTACTTAAGGGGTACAGGGTTTCTGTTTGGAGTGATGTAAAATATTTGGAAACTGAGAGTGGTGATGATAGGACAATATGGTGGATGTAATTAATGTCACTGAATTGTACACTTAAAAATGGTTAAAATGGCAATCTTTTTGTTATGTATATGTATATATATATATATATAGCCACAATAAATTTTTAAATGGTTAAAATGACAAATTTTATATTTTATATAATTTACCACAATAAAAAGAGAAATGGAAAAAATTAGTGGCTATAGTATGAAGTAAAGCATTTAAAAAAATTCTTCCTTTCTCTCCTCCTCCTCACTCCCTGCTTCTTCTGAAAAAGCAGACTCCTTCAACTTGGTTAGGCAGCCCCACTGAGGACATTTCGCCCCACCCCTATTGTTACAGAGCCAGAGAAGGCCCATCTGCAGAGGCCTTTGTTTCTAGGTGTCTCCCCGCTTATGTGAGGTAAAAAAGCGACATCGCCCGCTTCACCTGGCCACAGAGAACCCCTCTTGGGAGCCTTGCTTTGAGCCACAATGAGCAAATAGACACATTATCTGGGAAATGAAGTAAGGGGAAACAGCTTGTTACTCTTCAACCTGTGGGAGGAGAGCTACTGAAGACTTCAGCGCTCCCGGGTTTTGTTGCATTTTATTCACTGGCTTCGTCTTCTGCAAATAGCCCCTTTGAGAAAATGAATGTGGTGCCCTCTGCCCTCAGTGGTGTGTTCTTACTGGGAGCCTTACTGAGGCAGAGCGTGTGCACCATCCTCCTGGATTAGCTAACATAAAATGCACTGGCGCTGACCACCACGCTTGCCTGTGAGGTCAGTGGAATCAGAAGACCTCTCCAGGCCCTCCAGGGCTCCTCGAGAACTATCTGCCTGCTTCCCACTAGCCTCACAGCCCCCCGCCTCTACGCTCAATCTTGAAAGCATCCCAGGAGGGTTAGTGCAGTAATGTTCCCCTTCTGTTATGAAACACACTCCCTGCAAGTGGGAGGAGGAAGAGTTTAGCCAAATACTACATCCATATTCTCATTTTCAGCTTTTATTCTTTTAAGCAGCTCTGCACTCACCCCACACTGAAGAGGAGGTTCCCATGTGTTCGCTGCAGGGGGGGTGCAGTTGGGGTTCGCGAGTGACAACGGAGAGGACTGGGGCTGCAGCAGCCTTGATTATAACACTAGGTTTTTCTCCGCCCTTGTGCGTGTTCTGCTCTGTCCCAGGCCTCCCACACTCTGCAGAGGATTCCACCACCAGAAACTTGGGAGGGGGGATTTCTCTGAGATTGCTGGGGCTTGCCAGCATCTCTGAATCATGGCTTTAGCTGACATTATCCAGCTAACGACATCAGTTGCTCCACTGGCTCCTGTACCTACCAGCATACCTTCCCTCTCTCCCACAATGTTTCTCACCTGCCAGACCATCATTTTATAACCACTGTGGCTATGAACTAATAGCCTAGGCCCTCCAGCCTCTCCCTCCTGTTCAACAGGCCCCTGGGACTTTTCTGGATGTCTGTCTATGGCTCCGCCACCATCTTTCTATTTCTGCTTGAGACCAGAAGTTTCCATGTATATTTGGCCTTGGAAAAGACAAACCTGACTCTCAATTCTCAGATTTAGATATACCTTGGAGCTAGGCTTTTTCTCAAAGTCTACTTCCAACTCTTATCCAGGTTTGCTTGTTCCCGAACTCATTCTTACTATTGATTACCATGACACAATACAGTGGGGTTCAGATGGGGGTTTGCTGGTGGCTCATTTCTCACGGATCCAATTTGGGGATACAGGTTTTCACCCTCCCACCACTCTACTTTTAATCTTCACGCTTCTCTCCCAGCTCTGATTTTGTCCTTTCTTCCCACATTGCTTCTCTCCCCAGACTTCTTAGCCCTTCCATTCTAAACATAGTTGCTACAAAAGAGCAAAGTCACTGAGTCTAAGGGGTGAGGATGGAATGACAAAGGGATGACAATTCTCAAAAATTCTAGGACGTTAGTTTTATTAAGTATATGTTACTTTTTTCCATTATGTGTAGTGCCTTCTCATCACTGACTTCAGTAAGAATTTTGCTGGGAGGAAGTCTTCAGAATTGAAGGTTTTTAGTCCATGGAAAGTTTCTTCTTATTTTTTTCTGGTGGACTTTTTTTGGGGGGGAGAAGGGGCTTGTTTGTTTGGTTGGTTGCTTTTTCTTACCCTACCACTTCTTTTCACCAACTTGCCCCATTTTTTGTTTTGATTCAAGTGAAATTCATATAACATAAAATTAATAATTTTTAATTGTGGTAAAATATACATAACAAAGTATTTGTCATTTTAACTACTTAAAAGTTTACAATTCAGTAGCATTTAGTACATTTACAATATTGTACAACCATCATGGCTGTCTCGTTCCAGAACATTTTCATCACCCTAAAAAGAATCCCATACCAATTAAGCAGTCACTCCTCATTCCCTCCATCCCCCAGCTCCTGGTAACCACCAATCAGCTTTCTGTCTCTATGAATTTGCCTAGTATGGATATTTCTTTTTTTTTCCTTGACTTAACACTTTTATTTATTTATTTTTCCCATACAAAAATTTATATATACATTGTTATGTGACTCTAATTGCTCTCCCCATACTGTGAAAGCACACTCCTTTCCACTCTGATTCCCCGTGTCCATTCAACCAGCTCCTAACCCTCTCTGCCTTCCTGTCTCACCTCCGGACAGAAGCTATGCATTTAGTCTCTTGTATCTACTTGAGCTAAGAGGCACACTCTTCACGAGTATCATTTATGTCCCACAGTCCAGTCCAATCCCTGTTTAAAGAGTTGGCCTCAGAAATTGTTTTAGTTCTGGGCTGATAGACAATCCAGGAGCCATGCTTTCCGGGGTTCCTCCAGTCTCAGTCAGACCATTAAGTCTGCTCTTCTTACTATAATTTGAGTTCTGCACCCAACCCTTCTCCTGCTCCATCTGGGACTCTCTGTTGTGTTCCCTGTCAGGGCAGTCATTGGTGGTAGCCGGGCACCATCTAGTTCCTCTGATCTCAGGCTGATGAAGTCTCTGGTTTGTGACCCTTTCTGTCTCTTGGGCTAATACTTCCCTTCTGTCTTTGATGTTCTTCATTCTCCTTCACTCCAGGTGGTTGGGACAAATTGAT
>NW_004444124.1:1048641-1098565 GCF_000243295.1 Trichechus manatus latirostris | reverse complement strand
GGATATGTGCATTTATTGCTATAAACTGACCTCTGAGCACTGCTTTTGCTGTGTCCCAAAGGTTCTGGTAGGATGTGTTTTCATTCTCATTTGATTCTATGAATTTCTTTATTCCATCCTTACTTTCTTCTATAACACAGTAGTTTTTGAGGAAGGTGGTGTTCAGTGTCCATGCATTTGATTTTTTTCCCTTGCTTTTTCTGTTGTTGATTTCTACTTTAATGACTTTATGGTCAGAAAAGATGCTTTGTAATATTTGGATGCTTTGGATTTTGTTAAGTCTTGGTTTATGGCCCAATATGTGATCTGTTCTGGAGAATGTTCTATGTGCGTTGGAAAAGAAAGTAAGTATACTTGGCTGCTGTTGGGTAGAGTGTTCGGTGTATGTCTATGAGATCATGTTGATTGATTGTAGCATGAGTTTAGTGCTGTCATTTTGATGTCTTTTTTTATGTGTTGTTCACAGTTTCTTTTTTCCGCTTAATTTTCTGTGCCGAGTCGTTTTCCTTTATGTATTTTCTTTTCATCTTTTTCATTGTTGTTGATTTTGTGTTTGCTGAGTCTTTATATTTTTCTAGTTTTTTATTTTGACTTGTAGGATTGTTACTTTCCTTTGTGGTTACCTTAATTTTTACCCCTATTTTTCTAAGTTTATACAGGTCTTTTATTTCTTTATATCTCCTTGACTTCCTCTCTGTATGAAAAATCTATGTCTACATTTTTTAAGTCCCTCTTTTTTGTTTTAATGTAGTCATCTTTTACATATTGACATCTGTTTTCTTGTTTTCAGGGTTTTAGCTTCGATTTACTTTTGACACTTCCCTATCTGGGTTGATATTTCATTGTTCTGTCTTGTGTTCTAGTCTTGGGTTGTTATCTGATGTTACTGATTTTCTAACCGGAGGACTCCCTTTAGTTATTTCTTGTAATTTTGGTTTCGTTTTTGCAAATTACCTAAACTTCTGTTTATGTGGAGATCCCCTAATTTCACCATCATATTTGAGAGACTGTTTTGCTGGATATATACATCTTGGCTGGCTGTTTTTTTCCTTCAAGTCTTTATATATGTCATCCCATTGCCTTCTTGCCTGCTTGGTTTCTGCTGAGTAGTCTGAGCTTAGTCTTACTGACTCTCCTTTGTAGATGACTTTTCATTTATCCCTAGCCACTTTTAAAATTCTCTCTGTATCTTTAGTTTTGGCAAGTTTGATTATAATATGCCTTGGTGACTCTCTTTTGGGATCTACCTTATGTGGGGTTCGATGAGCAGCTTGGATAGATATCTTGTCATCTTTCACGATATCAGGGAAGTTTTCTGCCAACAAATCTTCATCAGTTCTCTGTGTATTTTCTGTTATCCCCCCCTGATCTGGTACTCCAGTTACTCGTAGGTTATTCCTCTTGATACAGTCCCACGTAATTCTTAGGGTTTCTTCATTTTTTTAAATTCTTTTATCTGATTTTTCCTCAAATAAGTTGGTGCCAAGTGCTTTATCTTCAGTCTCACTAATTCTGACTTCCATTGCCTCAATTCTGTTCCTATGACTTTCTATTGAGTTGTCTAATTCTGAAATTTTATTGTTAAGCTTCTGGATTTCTGATTGCTGTCTCTCTATGGATTCTTGCAGCCTGTTAAATTGTCATTATGTTCTTCTCTAATCTTTTTAATTTCCTCTATTGTGTGTTCTGCGTTTTGTTTAATATCCTTCCTAATTACTTGAAGAGTTCTGTATATTAATCTTTTGTATTCTGCCTCCAGTAATTCCAGGAAGTTTTCCTCCTCTGGAAACTTTCTAGATTCTTTATTTTGGAAGCTTGCTGAAGTCATCATACATTGCCTCTTTATGTGGTTTGATATTGTCTCTTGTCTCTGAGCCATCAGTGAGTTATTAGATTGATTTATTTTATATTTGCTTACTGTGTCCTAGCTTCTTGTTTTGTTTTGATATGCCCAAATAGGCTGCTAGTGTGAGCTATTTTGATTATTAGCACCTTTGAAGCTCTAATGTGCTGTCACCATGTGGTTAGATCTTACTAGATATGTGAGCTCAGGAGTCCGCCTACTCCTCCTGTATGGATTCAGCTCAGTTGCCCAGATAGATAGCCAGCAAGTGTGGTGTAGGTTCTCACTTACAGTCCTAGACAGGTATGGGTGATTGGTGTAGGCAGAGGCATCTGGCTGCATCAGGGGTACACACTCTGAGCAAGGCAGGGGGCTGACAGCCGCCCCCGAGTGTCCAGGAGGAAGGTGTGTCCCTGTTTCCTAGAGTGCATAGGTGAGTGGGTTTTGCACCCGGACTACAAGCACCTAATGCTCTTGGATGTAAGGACTGGGGGGCATGTCTTATTCATGGGCCCCTATCGCAGGTGGCTAGGTGGCATGGATGGAGCCACCAGTCCTCAGGCCCCTGATGTTTGTAGGTGAAGACCCTGCTTAATGGGCAGAGCAGTGTCAAATGGCAAGAACCTGCCACTTCACAGCTGAAACATTTGGAGTTAGAGTTCTGGTATATACCCTGTTGTACTGTGGTAATGAGTGCCTATGCTGTTGAGATGGGCCCACACAAGTCTATGCAGGGGGAAAGGCACTCAAAGTCTGTGAATCCCTTATGCTTGTGCCTAGGCAAAGGAGCTATGCCTACCCTGGTTTCCTGGCTTAGGGGAGCCAGCAGTTTATTTTTCCCGTTTGTTAATTTGTTCACTTTCCAAGGCAGGGAAAACGGCTCTGTGCATGTGACAGATCCTACTTCTGGCCCAGGGGACTTGGCAATTGCTGAAGCCGATCCAGGTCCCACTGCAGAGCAGGGATCAGGGAGGTAAATGGGAGAGAGGTTTTTCCCTAAGGGGGGTGTTTCTGATGCACATGGTGAGCCCTACGTAAGTACTTATCTTTCATCAAGGGCTGCTTCTTACTGGTTCTGCATGGCCAAGTAGACTCTCTGGCACTGGGTCTCTCCCGGTGCAGAATACGCCTCCCGAGTAGCACTCCTTGCCTGCCTCACCGCTCACCCCAGAGCTGATCAGTCCTGAAGGGCTCAGGCTCTCGCCAGATCAGGTCTGGCAACTCCTCTTTGCTTCTGAACTGTCTCTCCCTCCCTGTCCACTCAGTCCGGTTCCTCAACTCTGCGTTTGATTTTCAGGGCTCCCAGATAGCCATATATAATCAAATCACTTGTTTTTTCAGGTCTTTGTTGTAAGAGGGTCCACTGGTAGCATCTGACTGCTCTGTCATCTTGGCTTCGCACCCTGGATATTTCTTATAAATGGAATCATACACTATGTGGCCTTTTGTGTCTGGCTTCTTTTATTTAGCGTAATGTTTTTGAGGTTCATCCATGTTGTAGCATGTATCAGTACTTCATTCCTTTTTAATGACTGAATAATATTCCATTGTATGTGTATACCACATTTTCTTTATCCATTCATCTCTTGATGGACATCCGGATTGTTTCCACCTTTTTGGCTATTGTGAATAACGCTGCTATGAAGATATGTGTACAATTATCTGTTTGCATTCCTGCTTTTAATACTTTTGGCTATATACCTAGGAGTGGAACTAGTGGATCATGTGGTGATTCTAAGGAACGCTGGTGGTACAGTGATTAAGTGCACAGCTGCTAAATGGAAGGTCAGCAGTTCGAACCCAGTAGCCACTCCTCGGGAGAAAGATGTGGCAGTCTGCTTCAGTAAAGATTTGCAGCCTAAGGGACAGTTATACTCTGTCCTGTAGTGTCACTATGAGTTAGAATTGACTTAACGGCAATGGGTTGGATTGGTTGTTGTGGTGATTCTATGTTTAACTTTTTGAGCAGCCACCAAACCGTTTTCCCTATGCTTTTTGAGTGTTTGCAAAGTAGTGGGTAGCGTTTTGAGGGTGTTAGAAACAAGGAAAAGGAATCAGTAACGTTATTATAAACAGGTAAACTTCCTTTCCCATAAGAGTTTCTTGAAATAGAAAAACAAATCATAATAGTCTTTGAAGGAATTCTTGTGTATAGAAGGAAAGAAGCAGGCATCTACAGCCCTGCTAAGAAATGGGGTCACAGTACTCCTGAGAGAAATTATACTTTTGCTTGGTGGCCAGTAGGTTACCTACAGGTATGTATATGGGGGGAGGCAGGAGTATGTCAGGATTGTGGGACAGGAGCAGGATATATGGGTCCAATAGTATCAATAACATGATCAATTTACTGCCTTGTAGGCTATGCCTGATTATTTGAGTTTTGAGAATTTTCCTGGCTGTAGTCCTCATCTCTCTTGAGAGCCTTAAGAGAAGTTCTTTGAGAATTTCAGTATATTATTAAATGGCTGCTTAAGCTCCCTTTTAAACTTTTCACTTTTCTCGTCTCTAAAATTTCCTTGATGGGACAGCTGTAAGTTGGTGACTTGCACTCTTCAATGATCTGCCACACTAGAAACCAGAGACCTTCTTTTGTCTGCCCCTAGGGCTGGAATCCTCAGCCCACCCTGTTGTGGGACGTTGGCCATGAGCTCTGGAAGGCCATATATGAAGCCAAAAGCCTACACTACCTTTCTTATAGCAGCTGAAAGGCTATAGTGTTTGTATTGATTTATAGAAGCACTTAATCAATGCTTCTACTTGTGTCGTCTCTTTGCAATTGTACACAACAGCTTGACTATTAAAAGGTTCAAGTCATGCTTTATGACGACCTTATAAAAGTTTCATGCTAGCATTTGATCAGTAGCAGCCTGGCTTAGAACAAAACTACGTTCCTTCTGACGATGCTAGTGAAGGCTCACCCTTCAGTGAAAATTGTCTTCAAGATAGGGTGGCTTCATAAGGGAGAGCAGCATGTTGTTGGTGGATTGCATGGTCTGGACGAGCCGAAAGAGACTGAGTGCAGCTTTGGAAAGTGTGTTCATTAAAAACATGTTGAGGTTAAACTTAGCTGTTTCAGTCTCCTTTGAGGAATTGAAAAGCAAATTTCCTTTTTAACAGGTATTTAATAAATGTCTGTTATTTACACAACGACCACAATAATGGCTTCCATTCATTGAGTGATGATTACATGCTAGGAACATTTATGTGTGTATAATGTCCACTGTGCATTTCTTGTCAACATCCTTCTACCTGTACTACTGTATAGTGGCCCCACAGTTTGGGGTGTTGACCCCAGTTCCAGAGGTGACCCCTAGTTAATCTAAGCTAGTGATGGTCATTGCATTCCTTCCACCCTGGTCTAAGCCAGTCAGTGCACAGTACTTCCTGCGTGACGGGTTGGTTTAGGACTCGGCCGTGACCAGCAGGGACCGGTGCTTTGTGAGGAAGATGTTGGATGTCTGAGGGCTTCCGGGAGTTTCCTCACTCTTAAGAGCAAACCTCATTAGGGATGTGATCCTGTGCAGATGAGAGGCCTGAAACCCGTGTGCTCGGAGAGCAGAACTGGGAAAAGGAGGAGAAACCAGTCAGAGCCACTGGCTGAGCCAACCCTCTCAACTGCCCCGCTTCTTTTTTTATATAATTTATTTTATTTTTGTTTTTGTTGTTGTCAAGAATATACACAGCAGAACTTACACCAATTCAACAGTTTCTACATGTACAATTCACTGACACTGATTCCATTCTTTGAGTGGTTCAACCATTCTCACCCTCCTTTTCTGAGCTGTTTGCCCCACTGCCCATCAACATAAACTCACTGCCCCCTAAGTTTTCCTTTTAATCTTTGGAATTGCTGTTATCACTTTGATCCCATGTAGACAGATCTTAAAAGAGCACAATGCCCTGTCCTGTTTCTTCTTTTTTTTTGGATTTTTATAATGGTTTTTATTTTTTTTGTATTGATAGTTTTCCATGTGGAGAGTAGAGGGTTATTTTAAAACATTAAATAAAAATTCTACAGATATTTTAAAAATTCTGTTCTGTAGATATTTAAGTAAAAGTATATTTTTCTAAGCACACAGTAACCACAAACACGTTTATTGGATATTGATTTTTCCACAAGTAAACCCATTTAAAGAAAAATTTATTCATTTTAATTGAAATTTTTTAAATTTCTGAATTTTTAAATTTTTATTAAGGGTATCTTTCTTAGTTTTTATTTTTATTGAGCTAAAATTTATATATAGTGCAATGCACAGATCTTAATTATACAATTGAGTTTTGATAAATGTATGTTGCTGTTATTGTCATTAGCTGCTGTTGAGTCAGCTCTCAACTCATGGTGACCCTGTGTATTACAGAGAACTGGTCCATAAGGGTTTCTTGACTGTAATCTTTATGGAAGCATATTGCCAGGCCTTTTCTTCCTCTGCCCTACTTCTTAACACAGCAAGTTTGATCCAAAAGATTTCTGCATCCTTTGACCCCATTTGAATTAGGAATTCTGTCACCTGCAGCCAACACCATCCTCACTAATATGTTAGCAAATTACCCATACAACACTCCTCTGACACAGGTTCCATTATAGTCTCCATATACTGGGGGTGGGGGAGCAAGTAACTTCCCCAGGTCCACAACTGTAAGTAGCAGAGCTGGGATGCAAACCCAGATCTCCCTGGTTCCTAAGCCTGACCTCCACTGCCCAGAGGTTCTGTCCATTCCCGTGTCCTGTCCAACTTTCTGGACTGCCAGAAGAATGAACAGATCAATCTTAGAAGAAAAACAACCAGAATGCTCCTTAGAAGCTAAGATGACGAGACTTCAGCTCACTTACTTTGGACACATCATTGGGAAAGACCAATCACTAGAAAAGGACATCATGTTTGGTAAAGTAGAGGGTCAGTGAAAACAAGAGAAACCTTCAATTAACACTATAGCACAACAATAGCCACAACAATGGACCCAAACATACCAACAATCGTGAAGATGGTGCAGGATCAGGCAGCGTTTCACTTTGTTATACATAAGGTCACCAGGAGTCTGAGCCAACTTGACGGCACCTGACAACAACATGGCACACACACGGAAAATTGCATAAAGCTTAACTGCAAGGTCTAATGACCAATCATAAAGAAAACATCCCCGTCAAGATCTATTTGGCAATTAAATGTTGGTGGCAAAGGAAATAGTTCTGAACATCTTGGTCATTCTGCTCAGCCAGGCCACTTCATTAACTTTATCTGCAGCATTTGGCACTCTTTAGGGAAAGTAATGGTGTTTATATCATAATCTGTACCGTTTGTGCCATAATTAACATCAACAAAATGGTATCCTAGAAAAGAAACATTAAAAAAAATAAAATAAAACTGACTTTCTGAATTAGGACTACAGCAGCAATGAAGTTATTATTAGCCCTGTTCTACTTTCTGGTTCTTGTGATACCAAATTCCCTGGGGAAAGGGCCTCTGAAGAAATTTCCTGGAAATCCAAATTTATGGACTGAGTTTTAGGGCTCTTGGGCAGAGGAGATACGTGCCCCCAGCCCATAACTTCACCCCCTTGCTCCTTTTCCAGCCTTTAGTTTGAGAAGCAGGAACACTTACATTTATGGTGGGTGATCTTTAGTAGACACACTTCACCATGTTTGCCTGTGGTTTAATGATCTTTTTATTTTTCAGCAGATATCCCACATAGATAAATACCAATTTATGTATGGGTATATCTCATGTAATTGATTCTTTATTAGCTCTTTTTAGGGACAATAGAATAAAAAGGCCTATTTGAAGAAAGCACAGAACGTCCATTTGCTACAAATAGGAGAATAAATAAACCAATAGGCCTTTACAGCCACCTTTTATACCAAAGCGAGCCCACGGTGACCCTGAGCAGTGTGGAGTCAGAGGGGCACTGGGAAAGCTCACCACTCAAAGTGTCCCCAATCCTGTGATGTGGGGTCAGGCACCGCCTGGCATGCCCTGTAATTATGGGACAGATTCATTACAACGGTCCTCACCAATTCATTTATTTTAACCCTTATGTAGAATACTCAGTTAAAAATACAAAACGTATTTTCCAGCCTTGATGATGCCTTTAATTCTTTTAATTACTGAAGTCATCCATTTGGTACCTTATATTCCCAGACAGCCTGCTGAGACTAGCACAAAGCCAGGCAAGCTTTCTTCTAGAAGAAAGGAGCCTACCCTGTGAACAGAAACGGTGGCTTGCTTACCGCATGTCTCACAGGGCACATAGAAGAGGAAGTTTAAGTACGCGTGCACACACACACCCACACACACACGCACGCATGCACACACACACACACACACGAGTCTTCCATCATGATGGGATTTAGTTTATGTGGTTCACCTGCAGTGCATTCGTTAGCACTTGGAGTGTAATTCCAGACGGGCTCTCTGGGCCCCTTGTTGGGCCGCTGCCACTCAGAACCCCGCAGCCAAGTAGGATGCCAGAGTTCTCTTAGCTTTTCAAACAAGAGTTCTGTGGAAGCACAGAACCTATCTGGTCCTGGGGTCTTCAGTGAGTAGCAGCCTCAGACTCAAGGCAGCAGCAAAATTTGGCTGGGGGCTGGGTCAGAAAGAAGTTGAGTAGATGATGGAGAACAGTGAGCTTCTTAGGGCAGGGACCAAGTCTTACCCTTGTCCCCACAGTGCTAGAAACAGGCATATCATGATAGTAGTTAACCTCAGTGTCTGTTCGTATTTATTAAGCACCTGCTATGTGTCAGTCTCAGAGTCCTTGAGATACAAATGGTTAACACACTCAGCTGCTAACCAAAATGGTGGCAGTTCAAGGTTCAAGTCCACCCAGAGGCACCTCAGAAGAAAAGCCTGGTGATGTGCTTCCAAAAAATCGGTCATTGAAAACCTGACACACACAGGGTCACCATGAGTCGGCATCAACTCAACAGCAACTGTTACTGATATGTGCCAGCTTCAGAGACGACAGCAGTGACAAGATTAAGGAGATAACACTGTCCATGTATAGCTTGCATTCTAGTAGGGGGAGACAGATAATAAAATCAGTGAGTAGCATATATAGTGTTTTTAGATTGTGATAAGTGCTGTGAAGAAAAAGCAGGGAGGTGAGATAGGGATTACTCGGGTAGGGGGTGGAGTTAGGGGCAGGGGTGGAGGAGGGGTGGTGTGGTGTGCAATCTGAAATGAGGTGGTCAGGGAAGGCTTTGCTGAGATGGTGACAATGGAGCAACAGCATGAACAATGGGGATAACTGGGGAAAGAGCATTCCAGGCAGAGGGAACAGCACCTGCAAAGGTTCCAAGGCATGCCCCAAAGTTGAGGAATAGGTAGTTTAGTGGACACCAACCCAGAGAGGCCATAGTAGCTAGATCAGAGTGAGGTATGGGGGCTGTAGGGTTAGAATCAGAAATAACAGGTCGGGGTGAGATCACACAGGGCCTTGTAGGACATTGTAAGGACATTGGCTTTTATCTGAGTGAGGTGGGAAGCCTCTAGAAGATTTTGAGCATGGGTGACATGATGTGACCTACATTTTTAATAGCATTTCTTTGGCTACTGTAGGGAGGCAAGGGTAGAAGCAAGGAGACCAGTTAGAAAACTATTGATAGTGAAGGAGGTGGTGAGACGTGGTCAGATACTGAATATATTTTGAAGATACAGCCTGTGGGATTTGCTTATGGATTAGATGTGGGGTGTGAAAATAAGAGAAGTCAAGGATGACTCTAACGTTTTTGGCCTAAATAAATGGAAGGATGAGATGGGGAAAACTTGGGGCAGGGGGGAAGTAGATTTGGGAGGTAAGATTAGAATTTCAGTTTTGCACATTTTAAGTTTGAGATGCCCATTAGATGCTCAAGTGGAGATATAAGTCTGCTCAGGTTTTACTGGGGCTAGGGACTTCAGGGCCACATGGACCTCTCCATAGGGCTCCTCAAAATATGGTAGCCAGCTTCCCCCAGAGTAAGTGATCAGAAAGAGAGAAGACAGCAAGATGGAAGTCACAGTGTTACTTATAAGCTAAGCTCAGAAGTGACACATCATCGCTTCTGCCATATTCTACTGATCACAAAGGCCAACCCTGGTATAATGTGGAGGGGGCCACACAAGGGTGTGAATTCTAGCAAGCAGGGATCATTGGGGATCACCTTAGAGGCTGGCTCCCACAATGGGTGAAGGTGGAATGAAACGGGTTAAGGTGGAATGAATGCTAGAGAAACAACGACAGTGTCCACTACAATGAGTCTTAGAGGAGTTAAGTTCCTTGCTGAAGCTGCGCATATGATTGTAAGAGTTAGAAGGACAAAGTCAAACATACAGCCACCAATCAGCCTTCACTTTGTTGTTAACTAGCCTTTTCTCATTGATTACTGAAATATGTTGAGTTCTCAACTCATTCTAGATTTCTAAGATCCCTCTCTTCTTTAATTATTGACTTCAGAGATTGATTGTTCTTAAAATCTATTATCTAAAGCCTCTCTATTCTCAAATTCTAAGCTCATTCTTTCCTTAAATATTTTATGCTTCATCCTGAGCTATTTCTAAAGATCAAGAGTTTATCTGAAAAGGCTTTAACAAATAGTTTAGTTCAAAATCGGCCACCAACCCAGTTCCATCCCACACCATGAAGACTCTCATTGCTACCTCTCTCTCACCTCTCAGTACCTCACCCTCCTGCCCTCTTCCTGTCCCTGCCTTCCATCTTCCCCATCAGTGTTCCTACCGTGGGGTCAGGAATTGGTGCCTTTCCCACTGACATTCAGGAGCCCCATGTTCATAGTTGCCTGAGGGATAAAATGACACCTCGCATTTTGAGCAAAAGGGATGGAAAAGATGGCATGTTTCATACAAAGGGCACAGCCAGCTGAAATGCACAAGATGTAAAAAGAAGATAACTTTGAGAGCTGTAGGAATCACCTTCTTCACAGCTAATGTGCTATAGGAATTTGAACCTTTTCCTCACCAAGAGTGGTGAAGGCATGAGGCCAGCACAAGGCAAAAATCAGGGAAAACAGTAAAAACAATGCTAATAAGAGAGCTAGTTGATTATTAACATATGCCAGGCAATATGCTAAGCATATTGCATACACTGTATCATTTTGTCCCAGTAACATCTCTGAGGCTCAGAAAGGTTGAGTATCATGCTCAAAGACACACTGCTAGTCATTGACAGAGCCTGGAAGAGTAACCAAAAAAAGTGAGTTCAGCTGTTGCTGGCTGATACTGAGTACTTTTCATTTGTTCATTCATTCATTCATTCAGCAAATACAAACTAGGTGCTCCCTATGGGCAAACACCATGGATCCCTCCTACTTTACTCCTTAGTTTGCACTGTGGTTAGCCTAAAACAGTGAGATTGAGTATGTTGATGTTCTGAAGAGGACCAATAAATGACATCCCTCTTCCTTTGCTGAGTTCGGACCTAATTAAGAAGTAGACCCAGGAATCGGACAGGTGAAGATAAAAATTCAGCTTTATTACTGAGATAGCTAAGTTCAAGGATATGGCTCAATTTAGAGCCATAGTTAAGATCCCTTATTTCCTTCCCTAAAACCAACTCTGCTCACTACGTTGGTTCTCTTCCTTGTATCGCATACATGCAGAGAATGGGCCTGTCCAGCAGAAGAACCCAGAGAGGGCCCAGCCACATACCCTCAGTGCCAGGCAGGGGACAGCATGTGAGTTTGCCTTAAAAAGTAGACAAGAAGGCTGTGTGATTCCCACACAAGGAACAAGGGTGAGGGAGCAACAAGAGTGGTGAAGTAGGCCAGGGCCATGCCTGCAGGGCCTTGTAGTTTACACTGAGGATCTTGGTCTTTATCCTAAAAGGGGTGACATTATCAAATTTGTATTTTCAGAAGATCGCTCCGGCTGCAGTGTGGAGAATGGGTTGGAGGAGGGCAGAAGTGAGTGCCGCATGGACCAGAAAAGGCAGATGAGAGGGTCCAGCCAATAGCCGGGGCTGGCCGGGGGCAAGAAGTACCTGGGACAGTGTGGGTATAGACAGGTGGCCACCACCGTTACCCCTCTGCTGTCACTGCCCTTCTCAGGACTGATGTGGGTCCAGGTTGGGGCAAAGGCAGCAGAAGATGAGAACTAGAAGGTGGCTTGGCTGTTTCTGGTCCTTTAGAAGACCAGCAGCACTGTGCCCTGGGACTCAGACATTCCAGGCTGAAGGCTTCTGAGAACGGCATCTTCTCTTTAAGTTGCGCTCCCAGTATGAAATGAAAACTTCTT
Source organism: Trichechus manatus latirostris (assembly GCF_000243295.1). NCBI lineage: Eukaryota > Metazoa > Chordata > Mammalia > Sirenia > Trichechidae > Trichechus > Trichechus manatus. Next base: position 1,086,493 of record NW_004444124.1, on the reverse strand, counting down.
CCTCCTGGCACTTTTGCAGTGTATAAAGCAAAAAGGTCATAAAGAGATTTATCCTCCCCATCTCAAAACATCTCCACACTCACTATACCATAGGAGCCGCTGTGGAAGTCTGCCAGGCCTTCCCTTCCCTAGCACAGGAACATGTGGTTGTTCTCAATGAGAACGTGCAGAGCATTCAGGCCCACACTCAGATGCTGACCCCACTAAGTGCCACCGTACATGGGACCCATCTGGCCAAACATAGCAACTCCTGGGAGGCCAAGGGTGTTGGATTGGTGGTGAGGTTTTGCTTTGGACTCAACACTGCCTTCTCACCCTCCCCAACATCCCACTGGGCAAGGAAATGTGCTCATTTACCATTCAGCAATGTCTGTGAGCCCTCCTGTGTGCCAAGCACCATGCCGAGTACTGGGGACACAATAGTGAGAGAGACACAGTGCTTGCCTTCTCAGAGTGAGCAGACATCACGGCACAGAGTACAGGCTGGTACTGGGGAGCCCGCAGAAGAAGGAGGCTGGGAAAGCTTCTTGAGGGAGGAACATCCAAGCAGAAACCTGAAGAATGAGTAGGAATTCATCAAATGGGAGGTGAGTGGGTTGAAGAGGGAAGGAGAAGAGTAGTTTTCAGCAGCTCTCACATGCCTTGGTGGGAATTAACAGTAGAGACCCCTTTCCCAGGGAAGCAAACTGGAGGCCTGCCCCAGACCCACCACCCAGCAAGCACAACCTGAGGTGGACCTCATGCCCTGCTCACCCCTTGACCAGACAGGATTACCATGGTCTGGAGAGTAGGTGGGAGCAGAGAAGGTGCTGGCAGTGAGATAGACGGTGCTTTCAGGAAGTTTGGCTGTGCAGGAGAGGCAAGAGAGAGAATGATAACTGGAGTGGGGCCCAGTCAAGACAGAGATTCTTTAAAATGGGCTAGGCATGGATGGATGGATGGATAGATGGATGGATAGATGGATGGATGGATGATGGATGGATGATGGATGGATGGATGGATGCCATTGAGTTGACTCTGACTCATGGAGACCTTATGTACAGTAGAATGAAACGTTGTCTGGTCCTGCATCATCCAAACAGTTGCCAGCATGTTTGAGTCCATTGTTGTAGCTATTGAGCCAATCCATCTCACCAGAGGTCTCCCTTGCCCTCGCTGGCCCTCCACTTCACCAAACATGATATCCTCTTCCAGCAATTGCTCTCTCCTGACGACGTGTCCACGGCAAGTATGTCAGACAGTCTTCTGTTGCTATCCATAAGCTTTTCACTGGCTAACTTTTGGAAGTAGATCCCCTTTTTTCCTAGTCTGTCTTAGACTGGAAGCTCTGCCAAAACCTGTCCACTATGGGTGACCCTGCTGGTATTTGAAATACTAGTGGCATAGCTTCCAGCATCCCAGCAACAAGTAAGCCATCACAGTATGACAAATTGACCGACGGGTGGTAGTGGCTAGACTTGGTTGTCTAAATAGTGATGGGGGATGGGGTCCCCAGTAAAGAGGAAGGGTTGCAGATACAAGAGAGAGAAGGGAGCCTTGCCAGGCAAGGTCTGGACAGTTTGAAGGCAGTGGAATGCAGATTACAATAGTGGGCTTCACCTGAGGCAAGAGGAGGACCACCTTTTCTATTGTAACAGATGAGAAAGAGAAAAGGCTTGGTGTGAATGCAGGGGGCTTGTGGGCTTTGGTAGCAGGAGATTAAAAGAGTTTCCTCATGGCTTCTTCTTTGTCCCTGGGAAAGGAGGCAAGGTCACTTTGAAAGGTGACTATCAATAGGCCCTCTTTCAACTTTCCAACTCATCTCTCAGCATCTCCCATTGTCAACCCCTTCTTTTAGGCTTTCTATGTCTTTCTTCACCACCATTTTGAATATTGCTTTGTTAGGTACCCAGTTAACTGGACCTAAAACTAACTGTTTACTTCCTTTTTCCATGATAAGGTAAGCTTCCATTTACGACTTAGCAGGCATTCTCTGTAATAATACAGTCTTTGTGGTCGGCTGTATCTGTATTCACAGCTTCACGAGACTTAGTTCAGTCCTATTTCTTTCCTTATTTCTGAAATCTGCTGCACTGAGAGTTTCGATTAGGGATAAGAAAGGAAATAATGCTGGAGCACAGAGCACTTTAGAGGATAAGGTGGGACTGGTGAGGTATCATAGCGACCCTATAAGACAGAGTAGAACTGCCCTGTAGGGTTTCCAAGGAGCAGCTGGTGGATTCGAACTGCTGACCTTTTGGTTAGCAGCCGAGCTCTTAACCGCCGTGAGGGAAGCCCTTGAGGCCCTGGGGACGAGGAGCCCAGAAGGTAGGGAAGGGATGTGAGCAGACGCTACACACACCTGGGCTAGGGAAAATGACTTCTTGGGGATATCCTCATACTAAGGAAAAGAAAGGAAGGTCCTATGTTCTCCCTCCTCATCCATTTATCTAGCAGCTAGTGTGACCTAGGTACTGGGCTGAGTGCTGGAGGTGCAGACATGAAAAGATGCAGATTCCGCCTTGAGGAGTTTGGTGTCCAGTGGGGAGACAGGTGGGTGACTCGGCCACTTCAGTACAGCCCCTGAGTCATAGTGGTTGTTCGATAAACATTTGGGGCGGTGGAGATAGAAGGAAGGCAGGCAGGCAGGCTAGACAACACACGTGAAGGGAACCGAGGACACAGGCTGGTGCTATTATACTCAGAACCAGCTACATAATTAGTTAGGTGGGTGTGGAGGGCTGGGTGGGGGTCCTAACACCATATATAGTGTCACGTCTGGGGTGGTACATGCATTCTAGGTTCAAATTCGCTGTCTTATAAATGATAATTTGGAACATAACATAAAGCACCATTCTCACTGAGTTTATCTATTTTGGGAGCTCATGGAAGGAGTGAACCTCCTTGGCATGTCAGCCTAGGGAGGAGTGCCAGGAGTGGCCAGTGAAGTGGCCCAGGCCCCTGGGCTTTGGCTTCCTGTCTCTGCTCTCCAATGACCAGATAAATGGCATCTTCCAGCCTGGGACCCAGGAGCTGTTGTCCTGGACACTTGATGGTTGATGGAAAATAAAAATGCAGCAATTCCCAGCAAGCAATGGGCCACTCTTTCCTAATGAGCAAGGCAAGCTTAGGAATAGTCCATTAAGTGAACTGCCTTCAGTGCTGGTGAGAAATCCTTTAAAAAGAGAGTCAGTAAATCTAATTCCAATCGTGAATCCCTCTAAGCTTCAGGAGTAGAATATCTCCCTCTACGCTCAACTCTAAATAATGAGGCAAAGGAGTCAGCATCTCTCCTCTGTCCATCGTTTCTGGCTCCCAGTGGGCCAAGTGAAGCCCGCACTCACCTAGACTGCTCACATCCCTGTGACCGTCCCAGGACATGCCCTCCTGTGCTTTTGTCCTGTGACTTGAATTCCACAACCACCTTGGACGTGCCAGACACCAAGTCATTGCTCATTTACGATGAGCCCTTGATAGCACACCAAAAGCTCTGGCTGAATCTCTTCCATGTAAAAAATGACGTCCCCATCCCAGTTTGTGCCAGAGGGCAGGGCTGCCCTATCAGATGTTTCTTTTCTCCTACTTATCACCTTGTCAGTGGAGGAAGATAAAGAAGCCGTCTGGCCAGCCCTGATCTGGGCTTCTCTCTGTGGGTTACTCTGGAGGTACAGGTACCCCACCCTGGTTTTGTGCAGGGTCAGGCTCATTGCAAGTCACAGTTGTGATGTCCCAAGGACCCAAGAAGTGAAAGAGCAGCGATTTATATGAAACATTTAAGATTCTTCTTTACCCTCCTTCCAAAAGAAGATGTCATAACGAATACGTCAGGGCACCGAGAGAGTTCAGCTGTGTGTTTCTCCCCTGCCCAGTCAGAAATCTGTGCAGAGTTAAAGTGAAATCACGGGACGTGTTTAATTAAAAGACAAATGGCAAAATAAGGTTGCGGTGGATGCTTTCTAATTGTGGTCTGTTAGGTTTTAATTACTCCTCGTAGATTGTGAAAGCTAACCCACAGTGTGTCTTCACACACTCCTGTTCTTTTTAATCACAAAGAAGATATTCTCGGCTACTGACAGGATGGGCCTCATCCTCCAGGCAGAGCAGCCAGATCTTAGCCGACAGTGACTCAGCAACTTGCCGAATCCAATTAGCAGCTTTGTAGCTACTTACTCAGAACATCTGTAGTAAAGTCTGCCTTCTGAAGCCTCAACAGCCAGATCGTCAAGTCCATGAACTGCTTGTTTGTCACCAGCAATTATCACGGCCAAAGTGAGGAGGACAGACACCGGTTTCCATTAAAAAAAACCAGTTGCTGTGGAGTCAGTTCCAACTCATGGCAACCCCACGTGTATCGGAGTAGAACTGTGCTCCACAGGGCGTTCAGTGGCTGATTTTTCAGAAGTCTATCACAAGGCCTTTCTTCTGAGCCACCTCTGGGTGAACTAGAACGTCCAACCTTTCAGTTAGCAGCTGAGCATGACCATTTGCACCACCCAGGGCCTCTGATTCCTACGTTGGAACTAGGGAAAGGACACTCTGGGATCAGGGGTCCAAGCTAGGTACAGTCCCTAGAGAGGTAGAAAGGTGCTTTCCCCCCACCATCCCAGCTTTTGTCTGTCCTTACCAGCGATTGGCATGGAAGCATTGGAGACTCTTGGAACTGAGGAGTCAGAGATCTTAGGCATCATCTAATCCAGCCCCTCATTCACAAATGAAGGAAGGAGTCCCTGAGACGGTAGGTGCTGGCTCAGGGTAGATAGGAAAGCGGCTAATCCAAGGAACCCCACTTCCTGATGCCCATCACACCTGTAATCCAGAGTAGAGGTCTATTTAGGAAGAGAGAGCAGGCAGGGTAGGGGAAAGGACCCAGCTGACCTGTGCCCACGTGCGGGTCCTGCCCCCGACTAGCAGTGGGATGTGGGCAAACCATGGAGCCCCTTCCAGCCCTCAGCTTCCTCTTAACACAGGAGTGCTAATATGTAAGAGAGCTTTGAGAATTAAATGAGATAGTTGTGTGCAAGCCTTCCAGACGAAGTGGAAACTTGGCACTTAAAAGTCCATTGAATCTTGACTTCAGGGCATTAAGGGAGAGAGAAAGAGAGAGAAAATATGCCTGTTGTGTAAAAGCATTATGAATCAAATTCACCTCTGCAAACACTGAAAAAAAAGAAGGTGGCCAGAGGGGCCTCTGCTTGGGACATCAGTTAATTTGGTAGATCACAAAGAGAAAAGGTGCCTCTCTGGCATTTTGGCTTGAGGGCCCAGAATTTATATTTATACCTCCATTCCAGTTGTAGAGCTCTGCTCAGTATCTGCCAGCAAGATACTAAATCCCTCTGCAGCGTTTCTCCTTGGACACTTGCCTGTGTTTTATGAGTTGCTGTTTTTGTCATTGGAATGTACCTATATCTAGAAGCGAACAGAAACGAGTGTCTTTTAATGAACTGTGGCACAGAGCTGTTAGTAACCCAGGCCTTTCTTTTGCCACCATCACCTCTCATGTTAACATGCATATAAATTTTATAGCTTTGTCCTGCCTGTTGCAAAGTAAACAGCAAATCTCACTTTTCTCTCTGCGCTATTTTGATTTTCCCGTTGGCCAGAGGTTACTGTTGTTATTGTTGTTGTTAGCTGCCATTGAGTCAGACCCTGACTCACGGTGATCCTACGCACAATGGAACAAAACAGTGTCTGGTCCTGTACCATCCCCATGATCAGTTGTGGATCAGACCATTGGAATCCATAGGGTTTTCATTGGCTCACATTTGGAAGTAGATCACCAGCCTTTCTTCCTAGTCCATCTTAGTCTGGAAACTCCAGTGAAACTTGTTCAGCATCATAACAACACACGTTTCCACTGATAGATGGGTGGTGGCTGTGCATGAGGTGCGTTGGAATCTAACCTGAGTTTCCTGCATGGAAGATGAGAAACCAACCAGGATCTTCCCAATCAAGTATGGTCAACACAATCTTTCAGAGATACTTCTGGACAGTTTTGATGAAAACCAGCAGCCAGGTTGAATCAGCACCTTTACGGCACCAACAGAGAACCTGCTGAGATTTCATTTAGTTGGACTTGGAGGTGCTCATCAGCCAGGGATGGTGCAGGGAGGGATGTACAGTGCTTAGCATACAGCACTCAATGAATTTTAGTTAACAGTAATGTTCTTATCTGTTTTTTTTTTTTTTAGGTAAATCCAAGGACACTTTTTTTTTTATTAATCTGAATAAATGCATGCACTGCTCATTAAATACATTAATTGGGAAAGCTTATAATGCTGATGATAATTGTAGTTATTGCTCTCTTATTGAGAACTTGGAAACCCTGGTGGTTAAGAGTTTGGCTGCTAAACAAAAGGTTGGCAGTTTGAACCCACCAGGCCCTCCTTGGAAAACCAATGGGGCAGTCCTACTCTGTCCTGTAGGGTCGCTGTGAGTCAAAATTGACTCAATGGCAATCGGTTGTTTTTTTTTTTTTTTTTTTTTTTTTTTTTTTTTTTTGAGTATTTGTTTTGTGCCAGACACTGTGTTAAGATTTTATGCTTATATATTGTAATGTATGCTTAATTGGATCCAGTTAACTGTGTCAAAACTGAAACTGAGAGAAGTCAATCACTTGCCAGAAATAAATCACCCAAAGCCTGGGCTCTCAGCCCTTCTCCATTGCTTCACAGGAGATTGCAGCTGGTTGTCAGGTTTTTGGGAAGTCTGGGAATGATGATATAGACCAGGACAGATAAGCTTTCCTGAGCTGTCTGCTCCAACTTGGGAAATTATGAGAATACTACCAAAGATGGAGACCATCTGTGAATAAATGGGATATCTGAAACTACAGCTTTAAACAGTTCTGATGAAGAGTAAGTCCTAGTGAGCTAAGCTGTCACATTATTATTACTGGCTTCTTGCATCCACTCCTTTTTGCATTCAGTTTCCTTCTTCCTGAAATACATCATCTCTATTGGTTTCCCAGAAGGAGCCTTGGGGCACAGTGGTTGAGGCACTTGGCTGCTAACCAAAAGGTCGGTTGTTCAAAGCCACCAGCTGCTCCATGGGAGAAAGACGTGGCATTCTGCTTCCATAAAGATTTACAGCCTTGGAAACCCTATGGGGCAGTTCTACTCTGTCCTGTAGGGTCGCTATGAGTCGGAATTGACTTCACGGCAGTGGGTTTGGTTTTATTGGTTTCCTGGGGTTGCCGTGACAAAGTACCACAAACTGGGTGGTTTAAAACAACAGAAATTTATTGTCTCACAGCTTGGGGTTCTAGAAGTCTGAAATCATGGTGTTGGTGTCAACAGGGCCATGTTCCTTTGAAGCCTGTAGGGAAGATTCCTTCCTCTCCTCTTTCAGCTTCTGGTGGTTGCCAACAGTCCTTGGCATTCTTTGACTTGTGGATATTCCAGTCTCTGCCTCCATCTTCACATGGCCGTCTCCCTTGTATATCTGTATTCAAATTTCCCTCTTCCTGTAAGGACACCAGTCATAATGGATTTAGTGCCCATCCTAATCCACTATGATCTCATCTTAACTTGTATAACTTATAACTTATATCTGAAGAGACCCTATTTCCAAATAAGATCACATTCATAGGTTTTGGGTGGACATGAATTTTGGAGGGACAGTATTCAACCCAGTACACTATTCATAGATCTTTCAGTGAAGGGCTGTGAGTGGTAAACTTTCTCTAACTTTATCTGAAGATGTTTTTATTTTACCTTCATTCTAGAATAACAGCTTAGTTGGGTATAATTGATATAGGTTGGTATTTTGCTGATATTATTTCATTATCTCCCCACCTCTTTGTATCTATTGTGAAGTCTCTTATAACTTTAATTGTTTTTCCTTTATAAGTCTCTATTTTTCCTCTCTAGTTGTTTTCAAGATCATCACTTTGTCTTTGGTGTTCTCTCTTTCCATTACAATGTGTCTAGGTGTAGACTTTTTTTCAGTTATCCCACTCAGGATCTATGGTGCTTCCTGAGTCTAAGGATTTCATTAATCCTGGAAAATTCTCTGTCATCTCTTCAGATATTGCCTCTCTTTGTTTCCTCTCTTTATTCTTCTTCTGATACTCGTATTTTATCCTCCATGTTTCTGAACCTCTCTTCTATTATTTATAGCTTTACTTCTCTCTACTGCATTCTAAACAGATCCTCAGACCTATTTTCCAGTTTACTAATTCTCTATTCACTGTGTCTAATCTTTTGTTTAATCCTTCCACTCATTTTTAAGTTATGCTATATTTTCATTTCTAAAAATTCATTTATGTAGGTCCTTTTCAGACCAGTTATTCTTTTTGTCAAAATGTTCTTTCATATGGTTCTTTTATTTCTTTACTCATGTTAAATATTTTAAAATAACTTTTAAACATTTTTAAATATTTAAATTTATTTTTAATTGTTTGAAACATTTTTTAAATTGTTCTTTTATCTCAAATTCTTGGGACATTAATTTCCTGCCTTTGATGTCTAATGACTTGCATATTATGGGTTGTTCCTTCATGCATTCTGTAATTTTTGACTGTGAGTTTATTTGCAGTAGAGCATTTCCTGAAGTGGTCCCACAGGGACTGCTTTTGGGGAGTGTCTCCTCAGGGCTATTTTTAATTTTCTTATGCCAGGTATATTAGGGTAGCACCTGCCCAGGACTGATTTTATGCTAATATATCAGCTTGGGGGGTGGGGCATGGACCACAAAGGTACTGTATGTTTTGTATCCCAAACCCACTTGGGACACAGACATGGAGTTTTCATTCTCAGGATAGACTCCGCCTCTGTGTTCTCAGAGTCAGATTGCAGGTAAAGACAAGTCCTCTCTGTGCTTGGAGTTTTTTTTCTCCCCCACTAAGATGCGGTCTTTTAGGATGCTGCCTTTGTGCAGGGTCTCTGTTCCAACTTGTGGGCCAAACTTGTCACCTTTTATTCTCAAGTAGACATTAAATCTAAGCCTTAGGAATAGAATTGAGAGTCCAGAAATAAACCCACAAGTGTATGATCAGCTGATTTTTTACAAGGGTGCTAAGTCCATTCATTGGGGAAAGAAGAGTCTCTTCAATAAATGGTGTTGGGAAAATTGGATTTCCACATGCAGAAAAATGAAACAGGATACATGCCTCAGACCATACACAAAAACAAATTCAAAATTGATTAAAGACCTAAATAGGAAAACTAAAACCATAAAATTCTTACAAGAAAATGCAGGGGCAAGGCTGTCAGGACTAGCTTTTAACAATGGATTATCTAATATAATAACAAAAGCACAAAAAGCAAAAGACAAAATAAATAAATGGGACCTCATAAAAATTTTAAAAAATTTGTTCTTCAAAAGACTTTACCAAAAAAATGAAAAGACAAGCAACCTACTGGGAGAATATCTTCAGAAACCATATATCCAAGGAGCCCTGGTAGTGCGGTGGTTAAGAGCTCAGCTGTTAACCAAAAAGTCGGCAGTTTGAATCTACCAGCCACTCCTTGGAAACCCTGTGGGGTAGTTCTACTCTGTCCTATAGGGTTGCTATGAGTTGGAATTGCCTCAGCAACAATGGGTAACCAAATATATATAAAACATCAACAACTTAGCAACAAAAAGACAAATAACCCAATAAAAAAAAATGGGCAAAGGACTTGAATTGACATTTTACCACGGAGGATATTCAAATGGACACCAAACACATCAAAAGATGTTCAACATCGTTAGACATCAGAGAGATGCAAATCAAAACCACAATGAGATACCATTTCACTCCCACTAGGATGGCTAAGATTAAAAAAAAGAAAGAAAATAACAAATGCTGGCAAGGATGTGGGAAAATTGGAACCCTTATCTATTGCTGGTGGGAATGCAAAATTGTACAGCCATTGTCGGAAACAGTGTGGCAGTTCCTCAAAAATCTAAAACTAGAACTACCATATGGCCCAGCAATTCCACTCCTAGGCATATACCCAAAAGACTTGAAAGCAGAGACTCAGACAGAGACTTGTATACCAAGTGTTCATTGCTGCCCTATTCAGAGTAGCTGAAAGGTGGAAACAACCTAAATGCCCATCAATAGATGAATGGATAAACAAAATGTGGTACATACGTACAAGAATACTACTCAGCCAGTAAGAGAAAAGAAGTTTTGATACATGCTACAATATGGATGGAGCTTGAAGACATTATGCTGAGTGAAATAAGCCAATCACAAAAGAACAAATATTGTTTATGGCCTCACTTATATAAAAAGACAAGAACAGACAAATGTATAGAGACAAAGATTTTTTATTTATTTATTTTTTATTGTGCTTTAGATAAAGGTTTACAGAGCAAATCAATTTCTCATTTAAACATTTTATACACATATTATTTTGTGGCATTGGTTGCCAACACCACAACATGTCAACACTCTCCCTTTCTCAACATTGCGTTCCCCATTACCAGCTTTCCTGTCCCCTCCTGCCATCTCGTCCTTGCCTCTGGGCTGATGTGCCCATTTAGTCTTGTTTTGTTTTATGGGCCTGTCTAATCTTTGGCTGAAGGGTGAACCTCAGGAGTTAAAAGGGTATCCGGGGGCCACACTCTTGAGGTTTCTCCAGTTTCTGTCAGACCAGTAATTCTGGTCTTTTTCTGTAAGTTAGAATTTTGTTCTACATTTTTTCCAGCTCTGTCCCAGACTGTCTGTTGTGATCCCTGTCAGAGCAGTCGGTGGTGGTAGCCGAGCACCATCTAGTTGTGCTGAAACTAAAATTTATTCGTTGTTACCAGGGCAGGAGGGAGGGGAAAGGACAGTTATTGCACACAGAGCACTGAATTTCGGTTTTTGGTGCTAGAAAAATCACATTGATTAAGGGTAGGGTTGCATAGCAGATTAATATAATTGCTGTCAAGTTCTACACCTGTTAAAAGTTGAACTGGGAGAAGTTGTGTGATAGGTATGTTTACAGCAATGACCAAAAGAAAAAGAAAAGAGTAGCTGCTGAGGCTGCTTATATATAACCAAATGCCTCATGGGATTTGGTTCCTTGGTTTGAAGGTTCAGGATCATGGTTTCAAGGGACTTCCCAGTTATTTGGTCTAATAACATGTCTAGTCCTTCTGTTCTACCTCTTAGTTCACTGCATAGTGCCTAGGGTCTTAAAAGCTTGCAAGTGGGCATCCAAGGTACAATTGGTCTTATTTGCCTGGAGCAACAGAGGAAGAAAGAGAGAAATAGGAGGAGGAAATAGAATGTGTGGCCAGTTGCCTCCATGAGCAACTGCCTTTTTTGCCATGAGACAAGAACTGGATGGTGCCCAGCTACCATTAGTGAACATTTTGATCAAAGATTTTATAGAAGAATCCTCATCAAAAGGGGGAAAATGTAGACAGAATTTCAAATTCTCATGGGATCTAGAATTTCTCGAGCTACCGAAGCTTGATGAGCCATTGAAACTATTACCCTGAGATAATCCAAACCTTAAACCAAAAATATCCCCTGAAGTCATCTTAAAACCAAACCATAGTTTAGCTTAACTAGTAAAGAATGTCTGCCTTGAGCATTGTGCTCTTCTAAGATCTATCTGTATGTGATCAAACTGACAACAGCAACTCAAAAGATTAGATAGGAAACTTAGGGGGCAATGAGTGTGTGTTAATGAGAGAGGGACAACTCAGAAAAGGAGGGTGAGAATGGCTGCAAAGCTCAGCGTGTAATCAAGGTCACTGAACTGTACATGCAGAAAGTGTTGAATATGTGTATGTTTTGCTATGTATATTCTCAACAACAAAAATAAAATTGTTAAAAAAAAAAAAAAAGAAATTAAGCCCTAGGTGACAGCAGTTGATATTGTTCCCTACTTCAGGTCACTGAAGCGTTAGGCACTCACTGCTTGAGTTTTCTCTCATCCTTTTTTGCAACTGGAGTATTTTCTTTGCTTTCTTATTATCTACTCAGCTATCTACTTTTATTAAAATCATGTTACGCAGCATATCTAAGTGTTTGTAGCAGTAGGATCTTTAGATTATCTTATTCGACCATCATTCTGTAACCTGAAATCCTCCCTGGGTCACTGCTGTCTTACTCTGAACTAATTTCCATACACAGGACAGAGTATGGTAAAGAAAGAGACAGCCATACTCTTTGATCATCTGTGCTAGCAATCTGTCCAAAACACACACTCTACCCAACCCTGGGCTCATTTCTTTGTGCGATAACATGTTCAGGATGATGTGGGGAACCTCATGCTGCACCACACCAGTAGTTTCTTCCTGGCATGGCAGTATGTGACAGCGCCCCTAAGATTGAGGTGTCTTGACACTTTGCCTTTGAGATTAATCCACAGGCAGCCTTATTGAATTCTACCTAAGCATTTATAATGGACAAAATTCGACTTCAGAAAATTGATTATGTTTCGTTCCAGTACACCAGATATATAAGCCTAACCATTTTTTTTAAGTAAGAAAATACCAAGAAGAGAACACTTCTCACTGAGTTTGAAAATGGACAACTGCAACTCAATGATATTTTTCAATGTTTTATAGACTCTGATGTTTACTTCGTTAGAACCTTTCTCCCAAGTTGCTGACAATGCTTGGCTCATGTGACTTCAGTATTTCTAAGTGAAGGAGTAACTAGGAGCAAATAGTATAATTTCTGTTTTATTGAGACCTCGAGAGGTTAATCGATTTATCCAAGTAGCATAGATTTCCAGACCATCCGAAAAGTTGTGTACTTGAAGCTCCTCCCCACTCCCCATTGCCCCAAGCAAAATTGCTTTTTCCCTGCAGTGCATTTTAAAACTGTTCCCTCAAGTTTCATCAAGAGAACAGCTTTATGAAACCTACTACTGCTTTGAAATAGGTCAATGACTCACTAGTCACTGATACCAGACAATGTCTCCAGCCAGCACTGAGAGCATAACTTTGGAGGCTGTTGGATGTCTAACTGCTTGGGTGACAGTGGACAAGTAACTTCCATAGTGTGAGCTGTAGTTCATGACCTGCAAAAGAAGGGAATAATTTCCATTATGATAAGGACTCTTGTAAGAATTAAATGAGATAATGCCTGTAGATTTAGCTGAGTACCTAGGGCTGCTGCAATGAAGTACCACGAAGTGGGTGACTTTAAACAATAGAAACTTATCTCACAGTTCTGGAGGCTAGACGTCCAAATCAAGACATCAGCAGGGCCATCCTCTGGGAGGCTCTAGAAGAAGATCCTTTCTTGTCTCTCCCAGCTTCTAGTAGTTGCAGGCGTTCCTTGGCTTTGTAGATGCATCTTCACGTGGCCTTCCTTCCTCTGTCTTTCTCTGTCTCTTCTGTTTTGTAAAGACGTGACTCAAAATTGTATTAGGATCCACCCTACTACAGTACGATCATGTTAATATCTTCAAATACCCTATTTGCAAACAAAGTCATGCTCTCAGATACCAGGGGTTAGGACTTCAACGTGTCTTTTAAGGGGACACAATTCAATCCATAACACTCAGTGACCTAGTGACCCATGTATGCCATTATTATCATAAAGTTCCCTATATGAAGCCCCACCTGAGAAACTTCTTTTAGAATAATATGTTGGGGTAAGTTTTGCCCCCCTAAAGAACCCCAAAGTTGATGAGGCTTCCTTTCCCTTTGGTTGTTAAATCCTAATCCAAGTTTATATCTCCACTAGTTCAACTCACGCTCTGTGCCTCTGTGTTCTGTGCACCCAGGTCCGACTTCCTGACTTCATCGACCTCATATTTTCCTGAGTTTGGATTTTTTATCTTATTCATGTTTTTTAATTATGACGACAGAAGGAGATACATTCAAGTGTTTTGCACTGAAGACATAATAGATAATTCAGCCTTTTAAAAGGTTTTGTCTTTTTTTCTTTTACCTTTTTTTCCTTTTTACACTTTCTCTGCTAAGTGATATCTACTAAGGAGCTTATTTTTTTCCTTTTTGTGATTAACCCAGTCATACTTCTAGATGCATCCAGGAATTTAGTTGGTAAATAGTAATTGTTACTATTTTAGCATCTGTGGAATATTATTAAGTTAGATAACTTTTCCACGCCAATTTTAGCCTCAAATGTTGTTTGGCCATTTGCAAAATTGAATTCTCCCTTTATAATGATAAATTTTAGTAATCATTTGTAATTACAAAGTGCTTTAACACCAGTGACTCTCATGAACACTCGGAGGCTCTGCGTGCCTCTCAGTTATAATCACCACTGGGAGAGAGGGAAACTGAGGCTCCAGGCCATGAAGGGACTTGCGCCAGGGTCACCTGTCTCATAAAGAGAAGCTCTAGGGTAGGAATTGAGGTTTCTGGCCCCTGGGCCTGCCCACTCCCTGCTGTACCTGCTTGCCTTTATGCTCCACAGGAGAAAGGGCTTCTCTTTATTTAGAAGGATGTGGTCCTCGAAATGAGCTCCCATCATAATTTGAGCACGTTTCACTTGGATGTGTAAATCCTGAGATGAATTCAGGCAAACCATTGCATCTGTGACCCTCAGTCTCTTCTGTTATAGAGTATGGAGTGGTTTGGAATCACTGTCCTCAGAGCCTAGGGATCCTGAGGAGGTGCTGCGGGAGGCTGCTGTGGGCCAGGGGCAGAGATCAGCCAGTGGGATCCTCAATCCCATGTCGACTAGAGCAGCTTTGCTTTGTCCCTCCCCAGAAGGAGAAAACGGAATCCGTTATGAACATGCTGTAACTGCAATAAGACTACAAAGTAGTGAGAGCAAACATTCCAGGCACTTCTGAATTCCAACATACACTACCCGCTCCAAAGGGAGCATGCATGCGACTTAATTCGAGGGGTACAGAAGGGCAGCAGTGGAAGAGGCATGGGGTTCTGTTGCTTATTTTCAGAAACAACCTAATCCGTGAGCAGGGTCCTCAGGTGTGGGGCTGACAGTAGCCAACCTCACTGAGCTCACCTGTGCCAGGCACAGCACTGTTGACTCCACCTGCAGGACACAGAGAATGGTTTTCTCCACGTCACAGACAAGAAAACTGCAGCTTAGGGAAGGTACACACTTCTACCCGGACCCCAGAGCTCAGAGGAGGAGAAATGAGGGGGTGCTCAGACCACAGGGTCTTGACACACTGCTCCTTCTGCCGGGAGAAGTGCCCATCCCCACCCCTCACCTCCTCTCACCTGGTTGATTCCTTCCCTCTGTCAGCTCTCTGCTTACTCCCACACCCACAAGGAACCTTCTCAGACCTACCTGTCTGGGTTAGTTGGCCTATTGCGCAGCCTCATAGCACCATGTGCCTGTTCTTCATGATGCTTGGCACTGTAACTCTTAATTAATGCCTCTTTCCTGTGCTAGACTGGATGCTCCATGAGGCCAGGTGCACGGTGGGAATTCGTCACTCATCTGTTCAGTGAATGAACAAATGAATGCCCCTGGAGGCAGTATTGTTACACACTGCCCGTGCTGCCTCCGAGCCGCCTCCCCACTTACCATCAGTGGTCCTGGGAGTCCCCAGCCCCTGCCATTGTGCTGTTTTTTGTTTTTTGTTTTATTTTTGTTGTTGTTGTTGTTTTACTGATGGTGGGTGAGTTGGGGAGTTTAAAGGCTGTCATGTGGGAGAAGGACTTGGGAGAACCCAGGGCCACGGAGGAGGAACCCAGGAAGCCCATGTCACTCAGTATAAAGGGGAGCGCTCTTAACCACATGGTCAGAGCCTGGAACGGACTGTTCTAGGAGCCATCCCACCTGAGTGGGGCAACTAGTTGACCAGGGCTTTGTAGGAAGAACTGAAGCATGGATTAGAAGATCTTTGCTGTTGTTATTGTTATCTGCTGTCGAGTTGGCCCTGACTCATGGCAACCCCATACACAATGGAACGAAATGCTGCTCAGTCCTGAGCCATTCCCATCATTAGTTGTGGATCAGACAGCTGTGATCCATAGAGTTTTCATTGGCTGATTTTCAGAAATAGATCACCAGGCCTTTCCTCCTAGTCCATCTTTGTCTGGAAGCCCTACTGAAACCTGTCCAGCATTATAGCAACACACAAGCCTCCACTGATAGACAGGTTGGTAGCTGTGCATGAGGTGCATTGGCTGGGAATTAAACTCAGGTCTCCTGCATGTAAGGTGGGAGTTCCACCACTAAACCACCCATAAAATATAAAGCATGTTACTTGTACAATGAATATTCCTTAATTAAGATACCACTGCTATATCTCAGCCTAACGTATTGTGAATATTGGAAGCTTATTCTGCCAGCCAAACCCATTTTGTCCCTCTCTCTTTCAATCACTCAGTCACTGTTTGTCAAGAGATGGCCTTGTTAATTAGGCTCAGAGAGTCCCTCCTGCAAGTATTTGAAAAATAACCTCAAGCCATGGGAAATGTATATATAAATTTCTCTTTACTAGTGTGGAATTCCTTCATAATTAGCTAGACACGGAGTCTTTCTTAGAGTAAATAGTTCATTTCATCCATTACTCACTAAAGAAATTAAAAAAGCTATACCATATAACACAGTCATAGGTAAATCTACTCATGTATAATGGGGTTGCAGATGGATAGCATAATCCTTGGTTGGATTTAAAAAAAAAAAAAACCCATTGCCATTGAGTCAGTTCTAACTCGTAGGGACCTTGGTTGGCTAGAACTATTGATACTAGAGGGTAGCATGGTAATAATACCCCAGTATCCCTCTGTTGTTTGAGGGGAATGAGACGGTAAGTTGGCTGAGAGCCAGCCTTTCTGTGGCATGAAACTGCCTAGAGCAAGACCCTCCCATCTTTAGGATTCTCTAGCAACCTGTCCCTGGACTCACAAGTTTAACTGATTACTTAATGATGTTGATTACTTAATGAGAATTCTTAGCCAGGATATAAGGTCCTCCCCTGGGACTGAGCCAACTTTGCAGCCTCCTGCCCACCATTCCCCCACCCACCCTGTACAGATCCAAGCCAACCACGCTGCGCCTTTCCTTGAGCCTGCCTGTGCATGCCCACGATTCTGTGTCCTCTGAACACGCCAACTCACGTCTCATCCTTCCAGCCCCAGATCAAATGGCACCAGTCTGTGAAGCTGTTCTGGCCTCCCTGGGCAGGATTAACCACTTTTGACACCCCAGGACCAAAGAAGCTTTGTACTGTGATTGGACACACCTGTGCCCCCCCAGTAGGCCAGGCATCCTCTAGAACAGAGTTCCGGAGATCTTTCTTCCTCGTTGGACTTCTGATACCTGGAACATACACTCAGCAACTATGTGCCGAAATAAAAGGGGAAAAAATACAACTTGTGTTGTTTTGCCAGCTAGAAGGCATTCCTTGCCCTTCACCTGTCAGCCCTACTTATACTCCAACGTCTGACCTGCCCTCATCTCCTCTGCAAGCCTTTTCTGACCTCCTGAGTTGTTTACAGTCTTAGCATTGGTAGCTTTATACTGCTAGCTATCTATTCATGCATGAATGTCTTAACCTCCAAGTAGATTGTAATCTAGCCTAATCCTTCTTGGCATTTGGAAAACTTCTTCCCCCTTACACAGCCACTGTGCCATGCCCAGAAGAGCCCCTTGATGCGTGTTTCTGTATTGATCAAGCAATTTGTATATGTGTTTTCTCTCCCTGAAAATGTCTGCCTCATCACAGGGTAAATAATTGCCGATCGTTTGATCAAGTTGGAGTAGCACTTCACCTACCTCAGGTCCGCTGGTCTGTAGCTTGACTCACCCAGCAAAGTGTCAGCACAGCTGGGAAGCGAGCTTGGAACGTGAGGAGTTAAAGTTGGCTCTGTTGACTCTGGCTTAGCAGACTAAGCCGGAGAGAAAAATAAAATCTCATCCAAATTTTTCATACAGCCAAAAAGCACAGAGATTTTTAAATCTGTGCAAAACGAGACATTGTTTCAAGTGTGTTAGAAATGTCAGAGGATGGTGTGGAATACAATGGGGTTATTGAAAAGAATTTGTGAAATAGAGTAAATCCTGTCATAAGATGATAAGTAGGGGCTCTAAAAATATTCTGTGTAGCATGCAGGGCAGTTTAGTTGTTGAGCTAACAAAGTCAAGATGAGCCACCTGGGAAGGACCCTGCCAGGTACATCTGTTTTCACAGATGAGGAAGCTGAGGCTCAGACAACGTGTCTAAGGCCATCCACATCTTTCTATCTGTGGCCCAAAGCGGGAGCTCTCTCATCCTTAGAAACCAGATGCCGTCGAGTGGATTCTGACTCATAGTGACCCTATGTGTGTCAGACTAGAACTGTGCTTCATAGGGTTTTCAGTGGCTGAATTTTTAGAAACAGATCTTTAGGCCTTTCTTCCAAGGAGCCTCTGGGTAGACTTGAACCACCAATCTTTTGGTTAGCAGCCAAATGCGTTAACTATTTGCATCACCCAGAGACCCCTCTAACCTTTAACTGCATAAAATAATGATACTGATGGTTAGTATAAGCCTGAACCATGCCAGACACTTTACATATACTTTTGCATTCAGTCCTTTCAAACACCGTCTGAGTCTATTGTCTGTATCTCTGAAAGGAGGATGCTGGACCAGGGTGGGATGAAGCACTGGCCCGGGGTCCTGTGGCCGGGAAGTGGTAGCACTTAGGCTAAGCCAGGCTGCACTCCATGCCTCTCCATGAGAAAATCTAGTAGCACAGTCCCCCAGGCAGCCATGTTCCCATATATACACAGAAACCAAGAGCAGCTGCCCCCATTCTCCAGGAGGCAGGAGCACGAACTGCCCCCTCGTGAGGTACTTGGCATGAGATGCCCACTCCGAGAACCAGGAAAGGTTACAGGGAGGATGGAAGGAAAACCTAGTGGTGCTTTGAGACGTCCCTGAGGACTTGGTGAGTGTTTGATGTTGACAAGCATTTCTTGCCTGAAAAATGTGTGTCCCTAAGGAGCTCTTGAGTGCGGACGAGGGGATGACGAGGCCTGAGTGGGAGGCGTGTGGGAGTGAGCCTCTGCGCCTGCTCTGCCTGGCATATCTCTCTGGGTCCTGGCTCTCTGCGATCAGTCGGGGCCTGGGGTGCGCTGTTGTTCCCAAGGCAGTGACTGTCAGAGGAGCCATCTAGTGTGGTTTCTGGTGACTGACTCCAAGGAACAGAAATCCCTCTGGAAAGATGTAGCAGCAGCAGAGCGGCTGTGAGCAGCAGCTCCTGTTGGTGCGCTGAGAGCTGGGGCGGGGGTGGGGGTCAGCTCAACGTGGCCTAAGACAGGCTGTCTGAGAGGGAGAGTGTGGAGAGTATGGGGTTGGGGAGGGGCCAAAGGTGCCCACATTGTCTGAATCACAACCCCAGACCCACCTTTTCACAGATGTTTTCTTCGTGGGCCCTTCATGCTGCCCCCACCCTCACCAAGCCCACCTGCATCCATCTCGCCTCTATCACCAGTGCATCTTCTGTGGGTGCTTTAGCCGGTCTGGAAATTCCTCCCGACCAGGGCCCCCGGTCTGCCATTTCCTGCACACACGAGGGCATTGACTGCGGCATCTTTGCTGTCCTCTGCACACAGTCGGGGTGTTAGAGCCAGAAGGAACCTCTGGGGCCGTGTAGCCCAGCCCTGCATCTTACACAGGAGGAAATGGGGCCAGTCAAGGTCAAATGAGGGCTCACACTGAACCTGGTCTCCTGCCTCCCAGACCTGTGCTGTCTCCTTTACGTTAACGCAGGGATGCCTTCTTCCCCAGAAAACCCATAGCCGTTCATTAGGAAGAGCTGTATAGAGTCATCAGATCCTGGGTCGCATTATCAGAATTCCACTTCTCCTCTTCCCTTTCGACTTTTTAAAAATATATTTATGTAGGGAAGATAAAGAGGAGGAATTTAGTTTCCAGACCACTTATCAAATTCTTGTCCATTTCTGAGCAGCAGTTCATCACTCTGCCGACTTTCACTCCTGACTGTTGCAGGCAAGGCTAACTAACCTGCTCAGTGCCCTGTAGGGAGGAAGCCTGTCCTTCCCTGGCCAAGAGTCAGATTCCAGTCCATACGGGATGTGAAAAGAAACTGGTCCCCTCCACAGTTTCATTCCTGTCTCCATAAGCCCCATCAAGAAAGGAGAAAGATGGGTCGCTACAGGATGTAGCAGCAGCTCTGGGCCAGGCTGTACATCAGCACTCTCCATACATGCCTCTGCCTGCACCCCCAGTCAGCCACGACCCCCAGGAAGCAAGTGTTGTTATCCTTACTTTATAGATAAGGCCTCTGAGGCTCAAGGGCTTAAGTAAATTTCCCTGTACCATATAGGTAGAAAGGACAGAGTAGGGATTGGAACCCAGGTCTCTAACCACAAACTCTGTGCTATTCTCTACTGTACCACACCCCATTTCATCTTGTATTTGCAGGAGTGACCATGAACAAATATTCCTCCCTCCCTCCTGCTCCTCCTCTCCTTCTCCCATTACACTGTTTCTCCTGCTGAGTCAAACACTGGGATGAGAGTGGCCCATGAAGGCACTGTGTACGTGAAGCTCATGGTCTGCTGGGCTGCTGTCTTGTGGGGTTTCAGACTGAGCTCCTGCATCATACCAAAACCAGTGAACCAGTTGCCGTCAACTCTGACTCCTGGTGATCGCATGTGTGTCAGAGTAGAACTGCCCAGTAGGGTTTTCAGTGGCTGATTTTTTGGAAGTAGATTGCCAGGCCTTTCTTCTAAGGTGCCTCCAGGTGGACTTGAGCCTCCAACCTTTTGGTTAACAGACAGGCACGCTAACCAGGGACTCAAATTCATGTGAGCCAGGAAGACCCGTTTGTGTTTCTCTGAAAGCAGAACCTGCCCCTTGCCTGCTCTTCTCTCCAATTGAGTGGTCTCAGACCTGGAGAGGTGACGTCTGCGATGACTTCTGGTCACAAATGATCTATTCTGGGAAGTGTCAAATTCACAATCCAAGAGCCAGAAGTGGCTGCGCTTGCCATGGAGGGGAAAGCAGAGCACTCATGTATGTGCTGCAAGAGCTGGCCTTGGGCTGGATCCCTTGGAACAGCGTTATGTTGAGGCTGGAGCCTGTTTGGTTGTCAAGGTGAACCAGGTGGTTGTATAATAGAAGTATTTCCGCCCTCACAGTCACTCTGACCCATTGTTCCTTCTTTCCGATGAGACTTGATAGCTTTGAGTTCTTTTAGAAAGTCCACTATTGGCCACACTTTGAGCTGAAGAACAGCAATAAATACTTTGAGCGATACTTTTGGCACTTGTTAGTTTTATCATCCCACCACCCATCTGTCAGTTTGCATGTTGCTATGATTCCAAAAGCTATGCCACTGGTATTTTAATACCAGCAGGGTCACCCATGGTGGAAAGGTTTTAGTGGAGCTTCCAGACTAAGACTGTGAAGAAAGGCCTGGCAGTCTGCTTCTGAAAAATTACTCAGTGAAAACCCTATGGATCACAACAAAACATTGTCCAGTATAATGCTGGAAGATGAGACACCTAGACTAGAAGGCACTCAAAATACACAGTGGCTGCAACAATGGACTGAAGCATACCAGTGATCATGAAGATGGCACAGGGCCAGGCAACATTTCATTCTGTTGTACATGGGGTCACCATGAGTCAGAGCTGACTCAACAGCAGCTAACAGCAACAACGTTTTATTATTTAGTTGATCAGGAAGAAAAACAAGAAAGAACTGAGAAAAGACCCCTTTTAAACATTTATAATGTCAGCAACCCTTTCCTAATCCTAGGCTATGCACAGCACCTACCCATCCTTTCCTTTAGTGTGAGGTAGGGCTTTGGGAGTGGAGGCAGCAAAATGCACACTCCCCCTGCTGGTGTCCCCATCATCCAGCCTGGCTCTTCCACCTGTCCACATGGGGCTGCCCTTCGGCCCTAGCTCTTGGTCACTACGTGAGCAGCTGGACATGTGCAGGATGGCAGGGTTGGGCAGGCCTCAGGGGTCACACCAAAAGTCAGCTGCAAGAGAAGTTAGAGTCCTGGTTCTTGTTCCTGATCTAGACTGACACTCACACGGGCGGCCAGTGTAAAGGGCAGGAGACGGGGACAGGGACAGCAGTGCACCATGGCCTTGTTGATACCCAGCTCATCACGGGTGAGGATGGCTGTTTAATGTCCTATTTCTGCACTGGATGGTAAGCCCTAGAGGCCAGGATATTCAGATATTCCTTTTGTGTGCCTTATATCCCCAGCACCATGCTAGACAGATAGATAGTGAAACCTGTAAGAGCCGGAACTCGGGGACTGCTTTGTTTTTCCAAGTCTCGCAAGTTTTCCGCCTTTGACGGGGTGTAGTCTTACCACTTTTCTATCACTGGTTTTAGTGGAAAATATTTGAGTTTTCCACCTTACACAGGTTTCAGATTTTGCAGGTTTTACTGTACATGCATACAAACATCCATCCATCCGTACATACCTGCGGTGAAACTGACTTCGACTCATGGTGACCTTATGTACAACGGAACAAAATGTTGCCTGGTCCCGCATCAGCCACACAATCACTAGCATTTTCAAGTCTATCTTTGTGGCCACTGTGCCAATCCATCTCACTGAGGGTCTGTCTCACCCTCGCTAGCCCTCTACTTTATCAAACATGATGTCTTACTCCAGGGATTGATCCCTTCTGATGATGTTCCAAAGCAAGCAAGTCAGCCAGTGTTCTCTTGTGATCCATAGAGTTTTTATTGGCTAAAACCTGTCCACCATGGGTGACCCAGCTGGTATTTGAAATACAAGTGGCATAGCTTTCAACATCACAGCAACACACAAGCCACCACAGTATGACAGATTGACAGATGGGTGATGGGCTAGACAAACAGTACCATGTAAATGCTCATGGGGAGTACCAGAGAAAAAAAACCACCAGCTGAGAAGCAAATCTCTGGAGTAAAGGAGGTTGTATATGGAATGTAGCATGAGAACTTTACTGTGCGCTGCCACTGAGTCGGGGGTGCAAGTCCAAATCTTCTGATGCTGTAGGACCGTAACCGACAGTGGTCCTCCACTCAGGCTCCTCCTTGGTGGCTGCAGGACCTGAGGCAGACCACTGACCCCCAGGTGTGAGCCGCTTGAGGGCAGATCCTAAGTTCCATTCATGTACTTATCTCTGTCTAGTTCACTACCTGAAACATAATATTTGTTGAATGACTAAATGATTCTCCAAAATGGAAGGGTTGAACTAGTGATCACTGAAGCCCCTTGCAGTTCAAACATTCTAACATTTTTAATCCAAATATGTTAAAAAAAAAAAAAAAAATTTAAGCTCCAACCAGTAATCAACTCATTTTGACTAATATTCCAATGCAGTGAATATCCACCACCAAAGGAATTTTTAGGCTCCCTCATAATTCATTATAATGGGATTTGGCCTCTAAAACTCAGTAATGGGTAATCTAGTTGACTTCTACAACTAAACGTGAAGAAAACGAAAATCTTCACAACTGGCTTATAAAGAACATCATGATAAATGGAGAAGAAATTGAAGCTGTCAAAGATTTCATTCTATTTGGTTCAACAATCTGTGTCCATGGAAGCAGCAGTCAGGAAATCAAATAATGTATTGCACTGGGCAAGTCTGGTACCAAAGACCTCTTTGTAGTTTTTAAAAGCAAAGATGTCACTTCAATGACTAAGGTGCATCTGACCCAAGCCATAGTCTTTTCAGTCACCTCATATTCATGCACAAGTTGGATAGTGAAAAAGAAAAACAGAAGAATTGAAAACGTTGATGAAGAATACTGAGTATACCGTGGGCTTCCACAAGAACGAACAAATCAGTCTTAGAAGATACAGAAGCAGAATGTTCCTTAGAAGCAAGGATGGCAAGACTGGCTCCCTTACTTTGGACGCATCATCAGGAAAGACCAATCGCTAGAAAAGGACACCGTATTTGGTAAAGTAGAGGGTCAACAAAAATGAGAGAAACCTTCAATGAGATGGATTGACACAACAGCCAAAACAATGAGCTTGTTGCCATTGATCAGGAACATGCACAGGACCAGGCAGTGTTTCATTCTGCTATACTTGGGTCACCGTGTTGTTGTTGTTGTTGTTGTCGTTAGGTGCTGTCAAGTCAGTTCCAACTCACAGCAACCCTATGCACCACAGAACAAAACACGGGCCCATCCTGCACCATGCTCACAATCATTATTATGCTTGGGCCCATTGTTGGCAGGCACTGTGTCAGTCCATGTCGTCGAGGGTCTTCCTCTTTTTTGCTGACCCTGTACTTTACCAAGCATTGTGTCCTTCTCCAGGGACTGATCCCTCCTGACAACTTGTCCAAAATATGTAAGATGTAGTTTCACCATCCTGGCTTCTAAGGAGCATTCTGGTTGGAAGAACCAAGACAGATTTGTTTGTTCTTTTGATAGGCCATGGTATATTCAGTATTCTTCGCCAACACCACAGTTCAAAGGCGTCAGTTCTTTTTCGGTCTTCCTTATTCATCGTCCAGCTTTCATCTGCATATGAGGTGATTGAAAACACCATGGCTTGGGTCAGGAGCACCTTAGTCTTCAAGGTGACGTCTTTGCTTTTCAACACTTTGAAGAGGTCTTTTGTACCATGAGTTGGAGCCAACTCGATGGCAAGTGACAATAACCATTGACTTTGCCTGTGAGTAGAGGCTGTGAAGTACATCAGAGAGCACTTTTATTTGCCTTTAAAGGTCTCAATTGTAAATGCTGCACTCTGTCTTCTTCAGGGGGTACCTCTCATCCTGCAAGTCATGTCCAGCTCCTTAGGCTGCGGGAAGAGAAGCCGTAGCCACAGCCCCACCTCCCCCACCACATTTTCCACACAGCCCTCTGATTCCCACCTCACTGCTTTGCTTTCCAGCACACCTCTTAATGACCCTATAGTCAGGAAAGGCCTCTACTGAATGTCCCTGTCCCCAGCCACTTGTGTTCCCTCATCTCCAACTTGTCCCCTCTCCAAGCAGAAGGTCGGAGCTAGAAAGGAACACAGTGCATTCTGTCTCATTCTTAAACAGATGATTAAAAGAAGTTACTCTTCTCAATGGTTTGCAATCCTTGTCATTTTTCAGGGGAAGGTGGGGTAGAAGGAAGAGGATGGAGATGTGAAAGGGAAGAGATGAAGAGTAGGATGGAGCAGTCAAGTGTGCTGGTAAAAGCAGGGCTCTGGCAGCAGGTTGCCTGGTTCTGAACCCAGCCCTGTCACTCATTAGCTGCCTAAGCTAGGGCATGCTACTTATTTTCTCTGTGCCTCAGTTTCCTCATGGGTGTAACAGGGACAGTGATGCTCCCCACCAAATGGGGCCACGATGTTTTAATGACCTCATGTATGTAAAGGACTTAGAAGAGTGCCTGGGACATAGTGCTGCGTAATGTTAGCTGCTGCTGCTGCTGTTGCTGTGTTATTGATTGACAGTTAAGTTTGTGCCGCAACAATGGACTTCACACATGCCAGTGATCATGAATGTGGCACAGGACTGGGCAATGTTTCACTCTGTTGTGCATAAGGTCGCCATGAGTCAAAGGTGACTCAATAGCAAGGCAACTAACAGCAACAACAGGGGTCATGCCAGGTGAAATATTGAGGAACTTTAGGCTAAAAGGAGTCCCTGGGAAGCACAAACAGTCAAGCACTTATCTACCAACTGAAAGGTTGGTTGTTTGAATCCACCCAGAGGCATTTGGAAGAAAGGCCTGGTGATCTA
Source organism: Trichechus manatus latirostris (assembly GCF_000243295.1). Taxonomy (NCBI): domain Eukaryota; kingdom Metazoa; phylum Chordata; class Mammalia; order Sirenia; family Trichechidae; genus Trichechus; species Trichechus manatus. The sequence goes on along the minus strand of NW_004444124.1, from coordinate 1,060,959 downwards.
TTTCCAAAAATTCAGCCATTGAAAACCCTACGTAGCACAGTTCTACTCTGACACATATGGGATCACCATGAGTTGGAATCAACTCAATGGCAACTGATTTTTCATTTATTTTGGGGGGGAGCTAAAAGGGACTGCATTGGGTGGTGTCAGAATCGAAAGAGCTCAAATTGAGACATATGGGGCTAACTTTGGCTGCTTGGTCACTGGGGACATCCCTACCATAGAGGAATCTGTTTTCTTACTATTCAGTTCTAAGCCGCAAGATCCTCCCACTCCATCATTCTGGAGTTTTCATGGATAGGCAGCTCTTTGAGCATGAGGAGACCGGCGTGCTACATCAAATTGCACTCATGACCAGTTGTCAGCTCCACTCCTATCAATTCTCCAGCCCACAAGGAGGACAGGAGTGTGCCCTGCCCCCTGAAAGCTCCAGACAGAAGTTTCTGGAGAATAAGTAAAAGGAAGCCCTTATCATGTCCATCAATGTTAGGAAAAGGGAAGCCTGGTAGGTTTTCCATTTAAATCTTCTGAAATAGTTTTCAGTTTCTCTCAATTTATAAAATTAATCCATATGTTTATGATTCATTTGCACCTAACTCATCACAATGTTTTGTAAAGGCTCTTTGAATCCCAAGCATTCTTACAGGGGCCTTTTTTGAAGCGCGAAGAAACAGGTTGATAACCTTTTCTTCCACTCACTTTCAGTTGGAAATCTCACCTTGTAGGCGGCCATGTTGCCAACTCTAGGCTAGCAGTTACCTGAGTGAACTAACTAGAAAATAACGAAATCCTCCTTTCCTGGAACACCCCATCTCTCAGAAATCTAGCATTTTGCAGCACCTCTCCTTTACAATATAAGCAGGAAAGGAAGGCTATATCTTCTGCATATGGGAGGCAGGGGGATCAGGGTCTCCAGTACAGAATGGGCAGTCAGGGCCCCACCTCCACCTGTGGACACTGTGGCTACAGGTTCCCACCCCTCAGGGCAGGCCTCCCACCCTCCGGCAGTACTGGGGGCCTGTCCAATCTGCATGGAAGGCAGGCCTCTTGGAGTTTGTCTACAGAGCGTGTGTACCAGGCGCTGTGGCTTAAAGGTTTTCCATGAGGACTGAGTTCTGCAAAAGGCTTTCATGCCTTGGACTCACAGGAAGAGTGGGGCTTGGCTGGCCCATGCCAACAGCTGCTGCTGCTCTCCCATCATTCACTGCTCTCCTTATTTATAAAGTAATGAAAAAGAGCTCATGTATAGTGAGCTCTTACAAGGAGCTGGGTACTGTGCTAAGTGCTTGACATGCTTCTTCATTGGGGTCTTGTTAAAACAGTCCTATGAGGTTGACACAGTGAATTTCTGCATATTATAGATGAGGAAATGGAAGCCCAGTTAAATCACTGGCCAAGGGTGCACAGGTGGGAAATGGCAGAGCTGACCTTGAACCCAGGCAGCCTGGCCCAGAGCCTGCCCTGCCCCTCAGCACTGCTGCCCCCTCTGCTAGGGAGGTGGAAAGAGCTGGGTGAGGTTCAGTCATTGTTGGTTGCTGCTCTCCGGTGCCTCGTGGGCCAGGTGTCCGTCCCATCACTATCAGAGGCAGCAGTAGAGAGGAGGAGGGGAAGGGGCTGCACACAGGCAGGGGCCATGGGAGCTTGGCAGGGCACAGGAAGCCCCCACCCCGCCTCATGCATTGCAAAGCTGTGACACTCCCTACCCAGGGGACGCATGCGCGTTCATTCAGCAAACTTTATCCTGCACTTACTGTGTGTTAGACATTGCTCTGGGCACAGAGGTGAGGGTGGAACAGGATAGTCGGCCCTGCCTTCAGGAGTGCACATGGGGGGACAGCGGGATGACAGGTTGGGGCAGACAGGGAGACCAGCACTCCGCAGCGCCCAGACCCACTAGTGCCCAACAGGGCAGGTACACGTGCCTTTTTTTTTTTTTAAATAGAATAGCCTTATCAAAATACGGAGAACTGGTGGTGCAGTGGTTTAAGAGCTGTCTGCTAACCAAAAGGTCAGCCGTTCAAATCCACCAGCCACTCATTGGAAACCTTTGGGGCAGTTCTACTCTGTTCTGTAGGGTCACTATGAGTCAGAATAGACTCGACAGCAACAGGTTTTGGTATTGAGATATAATTCACATACCATACACCCATTTAAAGTGTACACGTCAGTGGTTTGTAGTATATTCACAGAGCTGTGCAACCATCAGCACATTCTAATTCCAAACATTTTCATAAGCCCAAAAGAAACCTCATTTCTCATTCCTCCCAACCCCCTACCCCTGGTAATTACTAAACCTGCTTTCTGTCTCTATAGATTTGACTATTCTAAACATTTCACATAAATGAAATCACACCATATGTGGTCTTTTGAGTCTGGCTTTTTTCATTTAGCATAACATTTTCAAGGTTCATCCATGTTGTAGCATGTGTAAGTGCTTCAGCCCTTTTTATGGCCAAATAATAGTCCATTGTATGAATAGACCACATTTTGTTTATCCATTTAGCAGTTGATGGACACCTGGGTTATTTCCACTTTGAGGCTATTATGGATAATGCTACTATGAACATTTGTGTACAGTGTGGTCATATGTTTTTATTTCTCTTGGGTATAAACCTAGGAGTGATTTCCTGCATCTTATGGGAATCCTATGTTTAACTTTTTGAGGACCTGCAAAACTGTTTGCCAAAGCAGTTGCATTCCAATACTTGTTATTGTCCATCTTTTTTATTGTAGTCATCCTAGTGGATGTGAAGTGATATATCATTATGGATTGCATTTGCATTTACCTAATGACTAATGATACGCTTATTGACCGTTTGTATATCTTCTTTGGAGGAATGTCTCTTCATGTCCTTTGCCCATTTTTAACTGGGTTATTTGTCTTTTTATTGTTGAATGGTAAGAGTTCTTTATATAATCTAGATACAAGTCCCTTATCAGATATGTGATTTGCAAATATTTTCTCCCATTCTGTGGGTTGTCTTCATTCTCTCAGTGGTATTCTATGAGACACGAAAGTTTTAAATTTTGATGAAGTCCAATTTATCTACTTTTTCTTTTGTTGCTTGTGCTTTTGGTGTTGTGTCTGGGAAGACTGCCTAACCCAGGGTCATGAAGATTACTCCTATATTTTCTTTTTAGAGTGTTATAGTTTCAGCTCTTACATTTAGGTCTATGATCAATTTTGAGTTAATTTTTGTATGGTGTGAGGAAGGGGTCCATGTTCTTTTTTTTGTATATACCTATCCAGCTGTCCCAGCACGATTTATTGAAAAGACATTTTCCCACTGAGCAGTCTTGGCACGCTTGTCAAAAACCAGTGACTATAACTGGGGCAGTTGGGTTTTGAATGGAATAAGACAGCACTTGGAGCAGGGGGTTTGGGGTGCATTGCTTCACCAGCTCCCACTCTTGTGGCAACTCTTAGTTTTGCCTCTGAGCCAAGTTTCTCTGCCTCGCTGGCTGTTCGATACCTGGATGGCGTGAGTGAGTGTGGTGTGGGACACTCCTGTCAGGAGCATTGAGTAAGGAGAAATGGCTACTAGCTTCATAGCGGGCTCTCTGGGCAGTCTGGCAGCAGTGCCTTCCCGCACTCAGGATCCACCCCCAGGCATGTCCACTGAGCAGAGCCATGGGCCTGTACTGAACTGAAAAAGAAATAGAGGTGGGGAGGAGGTTGTTTTCTCCTCTAATCTAGAGCAGGCAGCTGGCATCGGGAGAGGGAACAGAGCAGATGATGTGATTTCGGGAACCCCAAGGAATCCCCTAAAGTAAGGGCCTCCTCCCCTCTAGATGTGGTAATGTAACACTCACCAGTGACATCATCCTGGGCTGATCCAAATAGGGACCCTGTACCCACCTGAAGGCAGATAACCCTGTGAGCTATAGCACCCTAGATCCTGTGAGTGTATCTGTCTTAGTCATCTAGTGCTGCCATAACAGAAATACCACAAGTAGATGGTTTTAACAAAGACAAGTTTATTTCCTCACAGTCAAAGTAGGCTAAAAGTCCAAATTCAGGGTGTCAGCTCCAGGGGAAGGCTTTTTCTCTCAGCCTTCTCATCAATGTTCCCCCAGACTAGGAGCTTCTCAGCACAGGGACCCCAGTCCAAAGGACGCGCTCTGCTCCCAGCACTGCTTTCTTGATGGTATGAGGTCCCCCTGTCTCACTGCTCACTTCTGTCTTTTATATCTCAACAGATTGCCTCAGGACACAATCCAGTCTTGTAGATCAGGTCCTGCCTTACTAACACAACTGCCGCCCATCCTCCCTCATTAACATCATAGAGGCAGGTTTATGACATACAGGAAAATCACACAGTACCAGGAATCATGGGCTAGCCAAACTGATACACACATTTTTGGGGGGACATAATTCAAACCATGACAGTATCCTTCCTGAAAGGGGCTCAGAGATGACCACCCCCAGGTAGGAAAGAGAAGGGAGGAGGAGCAGAGAGAGGAGGTGAAGAACGGATTAAGGAGGCTAGGACCCAAGGCAGACTCTTCGTTTGTCAGGTGTATCTGACCCTGTAAAGGGCTCTACCTTGTAAATAAAGGGAGGAGAGAGGAGAGAAGAGAGGGAACTGCATTGAGAGCAAATTCCTGGAGTTTTGGGCATCCTCTGGAAGCAAAGGCTTTGGATCCGGGGCGATGGTCAGAATTAGCAGGTCTTCCAGTGGGCATGAGGGAGTGGTGTGGGGCAAAGCCACCAGCAGCCTGTTTGTCCAGAGGCCCTGGCATGGTTAAAGTCCAGCCTTCACATACTGAGAGCAGCAGCCCGCCTGGTGGGGCTGGGAACTGGCCTGTCCACACCTTCCGGGGGAGAGAGGCCAGGCCCACTGGTTTGCCGTTTCTTTACTCCAGGTGGAGGAAGGGTGTGAGGTGACTCTGCTGTGTCTGGGGGTGAGAAAAGAGGACCGTGGATTCTGAAGTGGAACAACCACTGCCCCTCCCCCATATCAAAGAGAAACATAAGTGGCCAGAGAGGGGAGGTGGCAGACCCATGGCTGCCCAGCCAGTGAAGGCAGCTCAGGGCAGCAGGTCAATTCTGCCCACGTGTGGCCCAGGGTCTTCCTGATGAGGTCTTAGAAACTGCAGTGCAAATAAAGGCCTTACAGCTATCCTGTCCACATACTCCAGAATTACCCAGTTATTCTACAAAAGCCAAGTCAGCACCACCATGGTAAAAACAGAGGATTAAAACAAGTGTCCAGAAGGCACAGTGAGTCCTTCCCACAGCCTGCAGGGGTGTGAGAGAGGGACAGCCCTCAGCCTGTGCATAGCCAGGGCCCTGGGGCCAGGCTTGGGCCTGGAGCAGCCTCAGGCTCACTACCATGTGATTATCTCTGTGACATGAGGACAGTGGCATTCCTAACCCTGTCTGCTGGGCAGAATTGCCTGGGAGTGGTCCCTCCTCTCAGTCAGTGCATCCAGGGCCCACCTCTCAGCAAATCCAGGGCCCACGTCTCAGTCAGCGCGTCCAGGGCCCACCTCTCAGTCAGCGTGTCCAGGGCCCACCTCTCAGTCAGCGTGTCCAGGGCCCACCTCTCAGTCAGCGTGTCCAGGGCCCACCTCTCAGTCAGCGTGTCCAGGGCCCATCTCTCAGCAAATCCAGGGCCCACCTCTCAGTCAGCACGTCCAGGGCCCACCTCTCAGTCAGCGTGTTCAGGGCCCACGTCTCAGTCAGCGCGTCCAGGGCCCACGTCTCAGTCAGCATGTCCAGGGCCCACCTCTCAGCGTGTCCAGGGCCCACCTCTCAGTCAGCGTGTCCAGGGCCTGGCTCAGGAAATCACTTTGTAAGAAGCTTCTCAGGGTCCAGTGGGAGCCAGCAGCCTAGATTATCCAAGGCTAACACTTCCCTAATCACCACCCTCCCCCAAAGAAAGAATTTAGAAGGTACAAGTTATTAGGGAAAAGTGACACTTCTGTGCTATAATGGCGGTGGTGGGGGTCATGCCCGAAGTTCTCCGAGGTGTGGAGGTCCAGTATGCACGGGCAAAGCTCCTCCTACTGACGAGGCCCCCATGCCCCCCACTCACTGCCTCCTCTCTTCTGTTTTCTAGGACACACAAGACCAGCCACTGCTACCGCATCACCTACCGACACATGGAGCGGACGCTGTCACAGCGGGAGGTGCAGGGAGTCCACCAGGCCGTGCAGGAGGCCGTTGTGCGGGTGCTGGGTGTCGAAGGCAGGTTCTGATGCCGCTGCTCCTCCTGGCCACGGGCCTTTCATGGCTGAAAGATTCACCGAAGGAGAAAACGATATTGTTCTTGAACAGGGCATCAGGCATCTTTTGATAAATGGGTCAGTTTTAGGACTTTCAGAAAATAAAGGATCGCTCTTGAGAAAGTACTGACATAGCATTTGTCTTTTATTTGGGGAGGGGGGGAGAAAGGAACAATAATGTAAGTGATCCCTCCGTTCCTTTTAGAAGTGCTTTGCCCATTGGCGCTCAGCATTGTTAATTGGTCCCTGGGTTCCATTACAGTGTAAACACCAGGCATTATTTCTTGCCTGACAGGTTCTTCCATTCATGTAATGAGAGAACACCAACAGGGGCATCAGAAACTCCAGATAAGGGAAGCTTTTTGAGTCAGCCTCCCTTCCTTTCTCCCTTCTCTCTTTTTCTGGCTTTTAAAGGGCAGGCTTCAAAGAGATCACTAATGAAATGCCAAGGCTCCCCTCAAAAGCGAAGGGAGTCATGTCTCTGAGCAGAGGCCAGGTATTTACTTGCTTTTCATCAACCGGGGCTGGGAGTCAGGCCCCTGGCCCCAGGGCGTGGGCTTTCTCTGCCTTTTGCCTCACTGGTGAGGCAGAAAAGGAGAGCGGATGCCCCCGGCTCTCTGAGGCACAGAGCGGGGCCAGGTGCTTGAACTCCCTCAGAGTTTTGTTTCCTGATAGGAGGCCTGGCTTCCCAGGCGACCTTTAAGGAAGAATGTTGCTTTGATGCCCCCCCACCCCACCCCATCCCAGGCGTTTGTAGTCAGCCTGCTCCATCCATGAGCAGGGTTCTAATCAGATTCTCTTCCTGGCATGGTGCAGGCACTGATGGAGGACCACAGGTGCCCGATTTGATGAGGGGCAGCCATTAGCCAGCCGGGCAGGGGTGGGCGGGCAGAGCTGCTTTCTGGAGGGAAGGAATGGGCCTCGGTGTCATTTACCATGTTATCAATTTGGAATTTTCACTTAGCTTTCCAAAGGAATTTTGGAAGCCCAACCCCAAGTCCCGCATCAAGCCTGGAACCAAACCACAGTCCCTAGTGGGAGGAGCTGGGTGGGAGTCCCAGCGTGACTAGTCCATTCCTTCAGCGTGCGTTAAGCAGACTGTTTCTCACCCAGCCCCGGGCTGCATTTTCAGAGATCCCCTTCATCCCATAAGGAGTGAGGTACACATTCATATTCTCTAAGAAAACAAGCTGCATGAGTAATGCCCAGAAAACAGTGGTTCTGCCTCATGGTCCACAACTTGAGCTTTAATTCAAATCACCAAACATTTTTCAAATGCTATACTTGTACCTTGGACTTCCATGCAGGAGACCCAGTTCAATTCCCGGCCAATGTACCTCATGCACAGCCACCACCCGTCTGTCAGTGGAGGCTGTATATTGCTATGATGCTGAACAGGTTTCAGTCCAGACTAAAACTGTCATTCACAAGGGCCGGGAGGATCCAGGCTGAGATTGCAACACCTCAGGGAAAGCTGGGTGGCCTCCTTCAGGAACCCTGAGCTTTCATTGTCCTGTGACAAGGTGGCAGGTGGGGTGGGGGGGGGGTGAGGACTGGAAGAAGCCTCCCCGGCATTCCTGTTGTCTGTTCTTTCCAGACCCCTGCATGGGCAGGATGTCCTGGGAGACATGGTGGCGTGAGGGGTCATCCTTAGGTAAGGGTGTCCCTCCTTCGAAGGACTATCTGAAAGGCCACGTCCTGGAGCTGAGCCCCGAGTAGCCATCTCCTAGCACGTGGATTGCCTGTCCCGAGGGCCAGGCCTCTGAGGCCAGTGGACACTGGTGACTCTGAACCCTCTAAAGCTAAATTCTGGGACCAACGGGAGCCTTGGGGTGGGGCGGAGGGCGTGGTGGGCTCACAGTCATTGTGCCTTCGTCCACCCCTGCCATTTTCTCTTCCTGCTGCAGGAGACTCTGCTGAGCTGACTCTGGAGCTGGCGCCTCTAGCTGGGCAGTCCTGGAGCACCGCCTAGCTCACAGTGAGCCAGTGCTCACAGGTGGGCCGACGGTCAGGCAGCAGGAAATGAAAAAGGAAAACTTTCAACACTGGAGATTCTTTTATCTTTCTCATATATGAGAGGAAATGTGTGCATGAACTCAAAAGAATACATGGCAGCCTCTGAATACCTGCCCAGCTGCCCCTCTGCCAGGATGACCACCAACCCCACCTATGGGTCATGTCACTGCTTCCCTGTAGTGGGCTGGGGGCTGTGTCATTAGTGCTGGTGGGGTGACAGGAGCTGACACTCCTGGCTCCCCAGCTCTCCTCGGCACGAGCTCGTTCACTTTGAGCATGCGGGCACAGTCTAGGTGCCAGCAGTGGACAGTGCACAAGTCAGACAGGCCCAGCCCTCGGGGAGTCTCAATCCCGGGAGATGCCACTGTCGCCTCCACTCTCGGCTGAGGGAGGAGATGACTGTGCTCAAGGAGAGGCGGCAGTGCATCACCTGAGCCTCCTAACCCCCTCCTGTGCACTTACTGTTGACCCCTGCTCCCCATATCCAGGCGTCCTACAGCTGTGGCTGTCTGGACCACAGCAAGGACAGATGGGCCACCATTGTGGAGGTGGCTTCAGCCCCAGCACAGCATCAGCCAGATGCCAGCTGCGAAACTCTGTCAATGAGGAGCAAGACCATTTGGCCTGGGCACTGAGGCCAGCCCTGGGTTCTGTGCCCATACCATTAGAGGCCCCTGTTTATCCTCAGATGACCAGAGTGGTCAACAGACTTTTACATGCTACCACAGCTCCTTCAGGACGGTAAATCAAGGACACGGTCAGAACAGGAAAGGTCAGCTCCTAAAGCTGCACAGTCTAGGCAAGGGCGATCTGCAGTCCCAGGAGGACTTAGCCCCACACACTGGAAGGCAGGGCGGGGGCGGGATATGGAGAGCCTGGACCTCAGCAATCAGGCAGACTGTTGCCCTGAGCTTTCGAGTGGCCTCTGTGTCCAGTGATGCCTCATTGCTTAAATAGCCAAAGCCAGTGCCACACTGAAAGCCAGGGGCCACCGGCAGCTTCCCAGTGACACTGATGAGACCACCTTGTTTTGGTCCTGTTTCTTGCCCAATTCACCACTGGCCACAAGCTCATTCCTTTGCTCGGGGCTGTTCTCAGGAGGGAACAGGGCAGAGATGCCTGCCAGGCACAAGGACAAGGCCGAGGAAGGCCAGGCTGTCCACCCAGCTCTGCCCAGGTGAGCCACTCACGCCCCTGAGGCTCAACGTCCTTAGCTCGAAAATGGAGATAATGCTCCTTTTCCTTCTTCCCCTGACTGAGTGTGCCTGCTCACAAAGACTCAGGAAGTGATGTGTGTAAGACTCCTAAACATCTCGTTTGAGCATCGGAAAGCTCTGTGAAGGGGAGCCGCCCTGTTGTCGACTTTGAAGCTAATAGTGTGAGACCAGAGGACGAGGCCCAGGCCTTCCAGTTGACAGGTGTAGAGCTAGCATTTAAAGGCCCCTCTGTGATATTGTCCCTGGGTGGTACAAATGGTTAACACACTCAGCTGCTAACCAAAAGGTTGGAGGTTCCAGTCCACCCACAGGTTCCTTGGAAGAAAGGCCTAGTGTTCTAATTCCGAAAAATCAGCCATTGAAAACCCCATGGAGTACAGTTCTACTGTGACACACATGGGGTCGCTGTGAGTCAGAGTCAATTCAACAGCAACTGGTTTTTGGTTTTCTGTAGTACTAGAGCACATGGACATCCCACTGTACCTGTGCCTGTCAGGAAGGGACGACCACAAAAACCAGTGCCTCACCCTCCACAGCCACCTCTTCAAAATGAGGGACAGCATGATCCTGTGTCCTTGGTGTTGTACACAAGCCTTGGAGAGGGCTCAGTGTTCTCATGTATCACAGTGATGATGAGAAGAAGTCAAGGCAGGCACTTGAGATGGATTAAACAACAAGGATCAATCTGAAAGGAAATCAGTGCATTAAACTCTCCACAGCAGCACTTCCCCACCCATGTTCCCTGCCTGCACTGGGCTGCTGCACATTCATATGTAGGACACGGGGCTCTCGGCCTGCCGGCCAGGGCATCAGCCCTTCTCTCCAGTCAAGGGAGGATCTTGGAATGCGAATGTGTGAGCTCAACCTCATTACAGGGAAACTTTGAGATCCATTTTTAAGAAGCTTCTAATCTAGCAAGAGTGAATCATTTGAAATTGTCTATACTTTATTAGTAGTAAGAAATAACTTCCAGCTCAGCAGCCTTATAGGACAGAATAGAACTGCCCCATAGGGTTTCTAAGGAGCGCCTGGTGGATTCGATCTGCTGACCTATTGGTTAGCAGACAAGCTCTTAACCACTGCACCACCAGGCCTCCAAAAAATAACTAGGGGATTCCATAACAAAGATCCGCAAAGTGGGTGGCTTATAAGAAAAGAAATGTATTGTCTCACAATTCTGGAGGCTAGGAGTCGGAATTCAGGGTGTCCGCACAGCCGTGTTATTTCCAAGGCTCTAGGGGAAGCTCCTTCCTTGTCTCTCCCAGCTTCCTTGGCTTGTGGCAGCATCACTCCAATCTCTGCCTCCCTCTCCACATGGCCTTCTTCCCTCTGTGTCTCAGTCTCCTCTCCTCTTTTATGGGGACACCACTCTTATTGGATTAGGACCCACCCTATTCCAGTATGACCCCAAGTTAACTGATAACATCTTCAAAGACCCTATTTCCAAACAAGGTCACATTCACAGGCAGCAGGGGTTAGAACTTCAGCATGTCTTTTTGGAGGACGCAATTCAAATCCTAACAGCACCAAAGCAATTCAATGGAGAAAGAAACGTCCTTTCAACAAAGGGTACAGGAACAACTGATTATCCATATAAAAAAAGAATAGAAATTTGACCCCTACTTTACACTTCACACAAAAATTAATTCAAAAGGGAATATAGACCTAAATGTAAAAGCTAAAAACTTATTATAAAGCTTAAGAAAGAAAACGTAAGGGACGAGCTTTGCGACCTTGGGTAGATAAAGATTTTTTTTTTTTTTTAATCTTTAAAAAATCTTTATTTTTAAAACTGAACCATAATACATGCTGAGAGGGGGAAAATGTGCTTCAGAATTATTTGCAGTAAAGAGACAGGGAAGCCTGGACCATACCCACTTTTCATGTTACTTCCTGTTAAAGTTAAGTGTGAATCCTTTTAACCCATTACTTGGAGCTGATTCCAACTTATAGCAACTCCATGTGTGTCAAAGTAGAACAGTACTCCATAGAGTTTTCAATGGCTGTAATCTTTTTTTTTTTATTGTTTTAGTTTAAATGCAGTTTACATTTCAAGTTAGTCTTCCATACAAAATTTTATACATACATTGTTATGTGACCCTAATTGCTCACCCCATTCTGCAGACAGCGCACTCTTCCTTTCTGTCCCTGATTCCCTGTGTCCATTCAACCAGCTTCTAACCCTCTCTGCCTTCCCATCTCACCTCTAGACAGAAGCTGCCCCTTTGGTCTCTTGCATCTACTTGAGCTAAGAGGCACACTCCTCACGAGTATCACTTTATGTCCCACAGTCCAGACCAGTCCCTATCTGAAGAGTTAGCCTTGGAAATTGTTTTAATTCTGGGCTGATAGAGAATCCAGGGGCCATGCTTTCCGGGGTACCTCCAGTCTCAGTCAGACTGTTAAGTCTGGTCTTCTTACTAGAATTTGAGTTCTGCACCCCACCTTTCTCCTGCTCCATCTGGGACACTCTGTTGTGTTCCCTGTCAGAGTAGTCATTGGTGGTAGCTGGGCACCATCTAGTTCTTCGGGTCTCAGGCTGATGAAATCTCTGGTTTATGTGGCCCTTTCTGTCTCCTGGGCTAATACTTTCCTTGTGTCTTTGATGTTCTTCATTCTCCTTTACTCCAGGTGGTTGGGACGAAATGATCTGTCTTAGATGGCCACTTGCAAGCTTTTAAGACCCCCAACGCCACTCACCAAAGTGCGATGCAGAACATTTTCTTAATAAGCTTTATTATGCCAGTTCACCTAGATGTCCCCTGAAAGCATGGTCCCCAGACCCTTACCCCTGCTACTCTGTCTCTCAAAGTATTTGATTGTATTCAGGAAACTTCTTAGCTTTGGTTTAGTC
>NW_004444124.1:1029624-1036823 GCF_000243295.1 Trichechus manatus latirostris | reverse complement strand
AACCAATGTCATAAAACAATATGTGTACTACTGTTTCATGAGAAACTATTTGTTCTGTAAGCCTTCTCCTGAAGTACAATAAAAAAATAAAATAAAACCTGGAAAAAATAAAAAATAAAAAGGCAGCTCAGAGATTGCCAGAGGCTGGAAGGGAGATTGAAGAGGGGTACAGGAATTTTTTAGGTGATGTTCTGTATGTTGCTGGGAGTGTGGGTTACATGGGTGAAAGCATTTGTCAGAACTCATCAAACTCTGCCTTTAAGATCTGTGCATTTCTCTGTATGTAAATTACACCACAATAAAGAGAAGAGAAATGACTTGTGCTACATCTCACCAAATGAGCACTCCAGTTCCAAAGTGGAGAAACCTCTCAGTGCTGAGGAGCAGGGGTTCCTGAAGGTGTGGGTGTAAAAGCAATCTGGGCCAAAACCCTCTGGAGTTAATGGCGCGCCTTGCGGGACGAACTACTCTACAGGAGACAAGTGAGGCTGGAGCAGCAAGGTGTCTGGGGAGTAAGTCCAGGCTGGCTAAGGACTCAGGTGAAGAAGAGTGGGCCCTGCTGGCCCCAGCTTCAGACCTCTCAGTGGTTTACTCAAGGTGGGCACACTCGCTGTGCCCAGGAGGGCAGCATCCTGGGGACTGACGGGAGCAGACTTAACAGTCCAGAGAAAAGTGAAAGGACAGGCTAGGACCCACAGGCTGCTGAAGGAGCCTCTGGTTTCATCCATGTTGCGTCTTCCAAAAGCCCCAAAGTCTTTGTTAGCTGGAGCAGCCTAGTAGACATAGCCAATTCTGCTGCCTGTCGTCCTTCCCTACTCCTCTGAGCCCAGCTGAGGACTTCTAGCTTATAACCCAGCAAGTCCTGTCTCATCCCCTGCCCAGCCTTTACCCAGTGGAGCCACAACAGCTGCCTGTGGCTTTCTGGCTCGGCAGAAAGTCCCTCTCCCAGCTAGTACAGCCTTGTGAGGAGTCAGACTCCCTCAGGCCACTCCTCCCGCGAGCAGACTGCAAGTCCAGCCTGGGGACCTTCTTCCAGATGCTCAGTGGGTAGGATGAAGAGACCAGCTCCCGTTCATGTACCTGACTGCACCAGCAGGACCCCCATTCACTCTGTGACATGGGTCTGAGCTGGAGGAGCCCACTCCCAGCAGCCCTTGAGTGGGAGGAGCCAAAGGCACAGCATTCTGTGGGCTGTTGGGTGGTTAAATACACCTCAGCCTCAGATGTGAACTGTGGCTCTGTCATTTACTGACTGTGACCTTGAGGCATTCCTGAACCTCTGTGACTCAGTTTCCCCATTTAAAAAATAAGGAAATGAGTCATACTCATGGGATCATGGTAAGAATTAAATGAGCTAAGGCAAGAAAAGCTTCTAGTTTCTAGCATAATACACTGTTATGGGAGAATTAATATTTTCTTAAAAGCCCATGTTGGGAAAATATCATGGAATTAGATAGGGGTGATAGTTGTACATCTTTGTGGACACATCAAAAACCTCTGAATTATACACTTTAACAGTAAATTTCATGGTATGTGAATTATATCTCATTAAAGCAATTATAAGGATAAAAAGCTAAACATGTATTTACCACTTGACCCAGCAATCCCATTCCTAGGTATTTCCCCAAGAGATAGAAAAGCACCTGTTATGCACAAACACCTGTTATTTGAGTGTTTACAGTAGCTTTATAGTTAGTTGCCAAAAACTGGAAACCACTCAAATGTCCATCAGCTGGTGAATGGATAAAGTGTGATGCATTCATACAATGGGCTACTACTCAGCAATGTAAGGGAACAAACTCCTGATGCATGCCAAAAAGAGAATGAGTCTCAAATGCATTATGCAAAGTGAAAGAAACCAGATTCAAAAGAGGACTTGCTGTACGCTTCCATTTATAGAACATTCTAGAAGAGGCAAGATATAGGGAGAGGAAACAGACCTCCCAGGGGCTGGGAATGGGGAGAGGGATGACTACAAAAGGGCATAAGGGAACTCTTCGAGGTGATGAATATTCTATCTCTTGATTGTGGTGGTAGTTTGTCAATATTCACACGACTGTCCATCCAAGAAGGGTTCATTTTACTGTAGGTAAATTATACTTTAATAAACTTGGCTTTAAACATCTGAAACAAGAAATAAATAAGTAAAGCCCATGCTGGATTTGTGAGGTGCCAAGTGTCTTTGCAGGGTTTACTGGGCTGAGACCCACCCTACTGCGGTCTCTGAGTCCAGGGTGGTGGGACATGCTGGGTGTGTGTTCCAGGCCCCTTGCCTCTTTGGTTCTGAGCAATTTCCTCACTTGGAGCTGCCCTGTCATGGCCTCCTCTAGAGAAGTCTAGTGTCTGCCCCAGCCCCCACTGAGAGGTAACCTGGAAGAAAGCTAGGGTGTAAAGGAAGGAGAGACTCTTTGCTTTGCTTCTATACAGCCTCTCTGGGCCTCTCTTGGCTGCCTGACACTCTCAGTCCCTGGAATGAAAGGTGAGTGGTGCTCATGGCTGCACCATCCTTTGAATGCCGTTCCCTCGGCCTGCGATGCTGGTCCCTCCATCTTCACCTGCCAACTCCTACTTAACCTTCAGGCCCCAGCACAAATGCCACGTCTTCAGGGAAGTCTTCCCTGAGCTGCTCAGCCGTAGATGAGGCCCCCCTGTTCCAGCCCTCTCAGATGAGCACCATGTGGGCCTCCTGGGGATACTCAACTTCGTGGTGAGTCGAGCGTGTGTAATCATGTGTTGGTGTCTGCCCCTTCTCCTTGAATAGAAGCTCCACCGGGGCAGATCCTCAATCTTTTATCTTGATCATTTCTAAATCCCTGGGGCCCAGCACACTGCCTCCACAAACAGGACCTTAGCAGATGCTTGGTGATTTTACTAAGTTGGGGCTAAGTGGAGACACACGCAGAACACAGGCCTCCTCTGGAGCTGGCAGCTCGTGCTGTCCTCCACACCTTCCCAGGGACTTGGCCACTGAGAATATGACAGCAGCTTCCGGTGCCAAGGGCTTGCAGCAGATTCCACCGTCCATTTGTAATGGGGATATTTTTTGACAAATATTAAACTGGAGCTGTCTAATTTCCCCCTTGACAGCACATTGGCCTTGCGGCATCCCACCTCTTCCATAATGGACTAGCGCTCGCTGTGTGAAGACTGGCCGTGTCAGCCTCGCCTGGGGGCTGGCGAGGCCTGCTGTGCCCCAGCTTTCTGCCAGCCACACTGGATTTGCCTTTGCACTTTAACAAGAGCCCTGGTGATTCATGTGCACGTGAGAGTCATAGACACTGTCCGGAGCCCAGAGTCCTCCCAGAGCCTAGGGAAGGCTGAACTTCAGACCATGAAGCCTTTATTAGGCTGTGAAGGGAATGAAGAGGAAAATTCCACCGCTCAGATCCTTGAGGGCTCCCAAGAAAGAGGAGCTCCTTCGAATTCGGACTCTGGAGGAGGTCAGCTCACGGGTGGCCCTACCTGCACAAGCTAGGGAGGGACCACAACTCTTAAACTCAGTGGCTGAGTGAGTTTAGGCAGAGGGAGGCTTACTGGTCCAGGAGAGAGTCCATGTCCATCGCCCAGAGCACCCACAAGTCCTGCAGCCCTGTGGGGAGGACTAGGAAGGCAGAGAGCCTGGGTCAGCCACGAAGCCCAGATATGTCAGAGGGTCGGCCAGGCCAGTCAGTTCTGAGTGGAAACAGTCAGCTAAGGAGCGCCTGTCCATGCTGAAAGGGACAAGGTCACGCCTCAGCCCCAGAAGCCAGTTGGACACTCGAGAGAGCACAACTGTGGACTCCTAGGGACTCCAGGGATAAGAGGAAGAGTAGCTTGCAAACCCACGGCCTGTCTGCAGTCTCAGTGAACTTGCCCCTGGGCTTGGAAAGAGGAGTAGCAGGACCCTGACTTGAACCCAGTAACTGCATGGGCCACAGCGCGGGCTCATGTCCACAGCCTGTTTGCAGGTGGTTGGATGTGCTGTGATGGTGGTCTCCCTGTGTCCCTCAAGCCAGTTACCAGTCGTTGCTTCCCAAGGTGGCCCAGGCGAAGGAACTTAGTCTTGAATGCTCACAAGGGGAATTCAGGATCATCCGAGTCACATCTTCAGCTCTTCCTTGCTCATTTTCCCACCCTACAAGGCCCTGGCTTCAGGCAGCTGGACAGATCTCTCTGCTCCCCTTTGCCCCCTGTCCCTTCCCCCTCTCCGCCTGCCTCCTGCCCAGCACACCTAGAAAAGGCTGCTGTGGCCTGGCCTTAACTCGTATCTCGGTGATGGGCATGAAGCCACAGCCCCCACCAGAGCAAATATGCTGGGCCTGCTCACCCGCTTCCCCCTTTGATTATGGAAACATCGCCTGGCAAATTAACGCTCCCCGGCGAGGGCAGGAGGCCAGCCTGCTGTCATTGTGCGTTAATCATTGCCCTGCCAGGGCTGGCACAGGCAGCCAGGCCTCTGAGAAACCCAGGAGAACAAGTGCACTTAGCTTCTCTGTCCCTTACAGATGGATGCACCAGCAGAACCCCATCACAGGGAAGCCAAAGCAGTGCCCAGGTGCCTGCATCACACCTCAAGGCTGGCTGGCTCTGATGTGGTTAAGCTGTGCTGTTTCAGTCTGGTCCAAGCACCCAGATGGTCAGCCCTTTCTGTGCCAGCCTTTCCAGCAAGCTCTAAGTGGTGTTTGCTGGTGGTTTGTCCCAGGCCGGGATAGCCTGTTAACTCTGGGAGTTTATGCTGTGTGTGGCCATCAGGGCTGGCGAAAACCTGCTTTATAGAGTCACCTAAAGCACATTTTCAAGATTACCATAGGCAGGTTTGCAAAGTGGTTGAGAGCTTGGGCTTTGAGGTCAGGCAGATGCAGGTTCAAATTCAGTGCCCTTAAGCAGGTCACCCAAACTCACTGGGCCACAGCTGCAGAATGGGACACTAGGTCCTTGTAAGAATTAAAGAAGAGTGTATGTGAAAGCTGCTAGCATTGAGCGTGCAAGTAGACAATGAAAGGAATTAGGGAAATCTTGTTGCAAGTTCAGAGAGAGCAGCTCCTAGAAAGATGTGGCACTTCGGGCGTCCTGGGACATTTAACTCAAAGGAGCCTTAGATAGGTAGATATATGATAGACGTATGATAGAGAGGTAGATAGATGATAGATAACCCATTGCCGCCAGTCAATTCTGACTCATAGCAATCCTATAGATAGATGACAGATAGATAGATAGCTAGACAGACAGATGATAGACAGATGGTGGAGAGATAAATAGATGATAGATAGACAGTAGACAGACAGACAGAATATCTGAAAAGAGATTGACTTAAGACACAACCTAATCTTGTAGATTGAGTCCTGCTTCATTAATATAACTGCCTTTAATCCTGCCTCATTAACATCATAGATGTTAGGATTTACAACGCACAGGAAAATTGCATCAGATGACAAAATGGTAGACAATCACACAATACTGGGAATTATGGCCTAGCCAAGTTGAAACACATTTTTGGGGGACACAATTCAATCCATATCAGATAGATAAATAGATGATGGACAGATGATAGATAGATAGATAGATAGATAGATGATAGACAGATAGCTACCATTGTGTCAGCTGTAATTCATGGTGACCTTATGTACAATAGAACAAAATGTTGCTTGATCTTGAGTCATCCTCATGATCACCAGCATGTTTGCGTCCCTCATTGCAGCTATTCATCCATCTCACTAAAGGTCTCCCTCTCTGGCCCTCTACCTCACCAAGCATGATGTCCTTTTCCAGGGATTGAACCCTGGAGATCAAAACAGGTGAGCTGGGCATTGTTCTGTTGTGATTTCATTGCCTGATTTATGGAAGTAGATATCCAGGCCTTTCTTCCTAGTCTGTCTTAGTCTGGAAGCTTTGCTGAAACCTGCTGGTATTTGAAATACTGGTGGCACAGCTTCCAGCATCACAGTAACACACAAGCCACCACAGTATGACAAACTGACAGATACTGGCAAAGGAGACTCCCCTCCCCACCCCCAAAAAAAACCCCGTTGCCGTCGAGTCAATTCTGACTTATAGCGACCCTGTAGGACGGAGTAGAACTGCCCATAATGTTTCCAAGGAGTAGCTGGTGGATTTGAACTGTCGACCTTTTGATTAGCAGCCATAACCTCTTAACCACTGCTCCATCAGGGCTCCAAAGGAGCCTTAGAGGTCATGTTTTCCAGTGCCCCTATTCCAAAGATAAATTTGCTGAGGCCCAGGGAAGTAAAATGACTTGCTGTATTATTTGGATCATTTCAATGATATTGTTGTTGTTAGGTGCTGTCAACTCGGTTCCGACTCATAGCAACACTATAAGACAGAGTAGAACTGCCCCATAGGGTTTCCAAGGGGCAGCTGGTAGATTTGAACTGCCGACCCTTTAGTTAACAGCCACGCTCTTAACCACTACACCACCAGGGCTCTCATTTCAATGATAAGTATCGGAATACTCAGCCTAAACTGGCTTAAACAATTACCTTGTAGAACAAGAAGTCTGGAGGAGATAGGCCTGGTTCAGTAGCCTGACACTGTCATCAAGAACTCAGGCTCTTCCCATCTTCGCTCTGGCAACCATAGTGGGCCGGGCATGTCTTCCCCTCATGGTTGCAGTATGGCTGCAGAAGCATCAACCAGCATATCTGCACACAATAACCTCCCAAAGTAGGAAGGGTGAGGGCAAGGGATCTTAGTTTCTCTTCATGAATTTCTTTTTGCCATAGGGAAAACATTTCTCAGACTTCCCCTCCAGTTTTATCAGGCAGGTTTAGGTCACATGCCCCTGGCCCAGCTGGACTGGAGACTGGGAAAAGGGGCATCTAGCACTTGTAGCCTCTATTACCAGAAGAAGGCTGTATGGGAAAAATTAAGGGGAGTGGGAACTGATATTTTATGAGCAAACAAACAGTGTCTCCCAGAAGTGCCCAAAGTCATTCAGCTATTTGGTGCCCATAAATGGTGGGACCAGACTAGAGTCCACTTCTCCTGATTCTAGGCTCAGTGCCATTTCTAGACTTGTCCTCCTGTAGTTGTTGCCTCTCCACTGAGCAGAGACTTAAAATGGGGATGTCATGAAGGTCAGGGAGAAGGGAAAAAGTCTCTTGGCGGGGAACTAGTTAAGCTGTGCTGTTGTCAAAAAATTATCAAAGAAAAAATTGCACCGGACAATGTTAAAACAGGCAAGGATGGCTTTATTCAAAAGG